>NC_054059.1:70096479-70249812 GCF_017639655.2 Falco naumanni | reverse complement strand
ACAACTGAAAGGAAGACTTTAGCTATAATTTGTTTTTTCTGCTTTACTGAATCTATAAAAAGTCTACAATGATTTTGTCCTTCTGACCACAGTAATGTAGCTTTACATTTGAACAGAAAAATATCTTTAAATTTAGGTTTTAATTTCACTTCTGATTGCAGACATAGTAGAAACTTTACCCTAAAATAATATTTCTTCTATAGCCAGCTCCTTTTGTGCTACTGAAAGAAATAATAATGAGAAAGTATTCCAGCAGGAGGAGCTGGTTTAGAAGCAAATGGATTCCATGGCAACTCCTGACTCTACATGACACCTGATAACTAGCATTTATGTTGGAAATTGTCTGTGTTATCTTGTACCCCAGATCTGATCTTCTTATAAGGTTTCCCCCTCATTTTAAAGCAATAAAACATAGAGTTGGTGTGTTGTTGTTTTTTTTTTTTTAATATAGATCCAAGAATTAACGTGAAGTGAAATGAGTGAGTTTGCACATTTGAGAACACATTTAAATGTGTGCTTAGGCAGGCTGTTTTCAAATTAATGTAATTAACTTTTTTTGAATTATTTCAGAAATAAAGTATTTGCTGAGAAACATATTGATCTGTCAAGGGAAGAGTTGTATAGGATCAGAACACTGGAACTGTGTTTTTTTAACATCATGAGATATCCATATTTATAGTTTGAAACATAACATGAGAAGATTCAACTGAATCGGACCAGAAGCAACTGAATCTTGCTTCTCACAGTGCTGAATGCACCAGGGGACTCTCATCATGAGCAGCTGGAGAATAACCTGGTCCTATGGGCATCCTGTCTGCAGTCAGTCGGCCAGTTTGACTGATTTATGATCTGAAGAATGTGGATATTTATTCTTCTGTGCCATGATCCAATCTAGTGTATGTGTGGGGCCTGACAACTGTTGCTGTTTGAGTGTGGAATATTTGAACTTGCTATTTTATACCTAAATTGAAAGGAATCTGTTCTTAAACTGTAATGTGACAAGCAATCTTTGTCTATGACAGTTCCAGTAGTACTTCATGACCAAGAGAACATTAGCTGAAATCAACCCTGGAGATGAAGTTTTCAGTAGACACTTTCAGGCCTGGATGGTTTCTCAGTTAGCTGCTGTTTAGCTGGTTTCTTGAGGGCCTCAGATGGTAGAAGAGCATAGTCTAGGCTTGGAAAAAAATAGGGATCTCTTGTGGTCAAATGAAAACTGATTCAGGTTTGTGTTGCTCATCCCTCTTCTGTACGAGTGAAAGAATGAAGAAAGTGTGGCTGAAAAAAACCCTGGTTTCATGATTGTTTGGCTGGGGACACGTGTAATTGGAGATGGTGTTCTAAGGTGCAAGTGAAGGGTGGCCAAAATGAGAAAGATGGAAGAGTCTCGGGTAGTCTAATCTTATTGCTAGGTGTTACTGATAGCATTTGCATTTACATATTGATGCCTCTTGAAGATGCCTAACACCATTTAACTTTTTGCCCAAGGGAAAGAGTGCTTGTTTCCTCTTCCTGTTCATACAGACAAGGTAGGCCTTGTTACTCACCTATCGCTTAAAACATGGAGTAATCTTCAGCAAACACACTAAATGGATGGGTAGAAAATGTGAAAATGAGTCTTGGTTTAACTCATCTTTTACTGTAGCTTACAATTAGATGCTGGCATGGAGTTCCTTCAGTGGAAAGCCTGATCTACCACAGAGATATTTGTGACTAGCACTTGGGATCAAAAACAAATTACTCTAAGAAGGGTTATAACAGATTACCTAGAAAAGGTAATGGAAGAAGGAGGGCAAGGCCACAATCAGACTTTGGAACACAGTTTGAAGATAAAGGCATAGAAATGGAAAAGGCAATGGAAAATACAGGAAGCCCAGAGAAAGGTGCTCTGAGTAGCACCAGTAGTAAGAAAATAATTTTTTAGCTTCTTTAGTAGGTGTGTATGTTTATTTTTATCTACAAGGGAAAAGAAGATACACCACAGAAAAGAGAAAGGTATAAATAAAACAGAAGCAATGCTAGACACTGAGAAATTAATACGGAGCTGAGGTAAGGGCTAAAGTGGAAAAGTGAGCATAATTATGGGAAAGGAAGAAGAATTAGAAAAAAGAGAAATTTCAAACAGAATTACTTGATTTATCCTTATTTCTGCATCTTATTTTGTTGCTGTTTCTCTTAGTCTGAAGTTTTTTAGTTTGGGGAAGAGGTAGCAGAATAATGTTGCATTGGTGATCTGAGCTGGACAGCGATTCTTACATGAAAGGAAAAGTGGCAGAGAAAAGAATGAAATAATAGTTGTGTATGAAGTGTGGTGTGCTTTTTTTTTATTTTTTTTTTTAATTACAGGAAAATAAAGGGGTATACATAAAGAAATGGAACAGTGGAAGTTAATTTTAAAGATAGTCTTCTCCAGTTATACATAAGCCTAACACATAGACAGGGATCTGATTCCAATCGGTAATCTCTTTGCTCTTCCAAAAGATCAAAGTGACATTTCTTTTCTGAATGCTAGTTTTGGTGGGTTCTTGCCTTCCTTTGATAATGGTGGCAACAGTGACTGCTAACTTCAATGGCTTGTTATGTTCATGTTAATACATAACATGTTCATATTGCTATAATATTTATGTATAGGATTATACATACACATATAACATTGTCATGAGTTTATGAATACTTCCTTCCTTGAGAAATGTTGACATAACTGAGTACATTTTATTAATGTCACGTGCTATACTTCCAAATGTAAGGATACAGACCAGTTTTAAATACAAACTACTTATTCTTAATATCAAGTTGGTGTGATGTAATATGAGAGCTACAAGCATAAGCATGTAAAATGGAAAAAAGAGCAATATAGTTTAGAAAATGAAGAGCAAGCACTTAGTGATATAGCTAAGAAAGTATTTTAAATAGCAAGAATTTCACCCCTAAATGCACCCAGAGTGGATTTCAAGATGTGAGGTACTGAGATTCCCCTATCTGGTAAATATGGAAAATTAGGGTCTCTCAGATGGGACTGAATAACTGCATATGAAGAGGGAAGCCTAGCACAAAGATGGGACACAGAAATGTAACTTAAATTTGGTACCTTGCCTAAGACTACAGGAGAGGAGCTTGTCCGTTTAGGATACGTTACTTGGAACCTTCCTCTGAAAATAAGAGGCTTGCTGTCTTTCAGAATGAGAGACAGATAGCTCTTGTGCTTTCTTAAAAATTCACTGCATTCCACTATCCCATTTGCTCCCATAAAAAATTCCCTCCTTCAGTTCTTTCTTCCTTTTTCTGACCACGTTTTCCCCTAATGTGCCCTAATCACCAGGTAAATGGTAGAGGCATGCTTTTGTGGAAGCTGTGCCATCATGCCAAAATATTTTAGTGTCATGAAAGCAGGTGAAATTCTGTAATAAAACCAAACAGGACCGTTGCCTTACAGCAGCCCTGTCTGCATGACTCAAAGCTCTGTCTCTCCTTGGAGATGGGATTCTTATCCTGTTTTTCTCACTAGGGATATTTTTTTCATCTAATTTCATCCAATTTGCAATTTTTCATGGTCTTGAGTTCTTAGTTTGTTCCTGTAAACTCAATGGTTCCTAATAATTAAATAACTTTAGGACATTACCTACCAATCCAATTCAAGAAAATACAATTTATCCCTGAATTAGAAATGTTATAAAATCTGCAACTGTTAATCTTTGAGTCCTAGGTCTGAGTGAGGGATTAGATAATACTAATGCTACTGTCTACTCACCAAATCCTTTGAAAGTAATAGCAGAAACTGAATTTGATCTGCTAATAATATATGTTGGAAATGCATTTCATCCTTCAGTCTCTGAAGCAAAAGGGCAATGCATCAACAGAAAAGAAACTTCAGCATATTTTCCAGTCACTTAATGTTGGGATTTCTTTCCGCGTTCTGTTTGTTTCCTTAGCAGCACCCATATTTCCCAAAAGATTTTCACTAATTTGATGAAAGTAATCCAGCTGTTCCCCAAGACTTTCAGACAAATATGTAGGTACTATGTGTTTTTAAAATGAAGAAACAAAGTGTGTGACATTCTTGTCAGTATCCTTTTGGTGAGATTCATGTTTACAAAGGATAGAATATTCTAGCAATTCATCTGGACTGTTTATTTCTAAAAAAACCCCTATTTCTTAACGATTTTGATCTTTGAAGGTCAGCTTTCCCTGTGGATACTGGTCCTGGGAAAATTTTGGACAAGGTTCAGTTTAGTTGAGGTGCATTTAAGTTTGGAATAGAAATTTAGGCTTCTGTTCCTAGTGTTTCTCTGGGCACACTCCCTTGCCAGCGAAGGAAGCTGAAGTATGACCTGGAAGGCTGATGTACTCGCCCACTACTGTAGGATGTGTGAGGCAGTGGGGTGGATATAAAGTTTCACATCCTGTAGTGGGGCTCAGGTGCCTCTGGCAATTCAGGAGTCACAATGCAGTACCTGAGAGCTAGCACCTGACTAAGAATCTCTTGCAAACCAGAGAGAAAATGGACTAAATGTCTAGTGTATCTTTCTTTGTGTGTTCCTGGTCTCAGAGTATGCGGTAACATTGATGCTGGTATTTTGATTTCAGCAACAAAAGGGAAGTGCTGTCATTGCATGTTCTGTGATTGTTTTTCAGGGAGGTCAGGATCATATCTATGTGCCAAAGACTGTGCACAACAACCTGCTTTTCTGTCCCAAAAAAAGCTAGACAGAAAAAAAAAATCACTTTCCACACGTCGACAAAATAAAAATTATTGTCTCATGACTTTCATACTGCAACAATATGATCGTGCTTCATTCAGCTTGCATAACCCAAATGTCATTTCTTCTACTCTTGAGCACCTAAGGAGTTTGAATGTTATTGCTTTATGTCTCATGGCTTTAGGAATGGATGTGATTCTAGGAGACTGGTAGTATTTCTTGGCTTTATAGGGCTGGACTAAATTAATTTGTTGATTAAGTAAATTTTTTACCATTGCAACTACTTTAATTCATAATTTAGTTATGTTTTTTTAAAAAATGATTTAGCAGTCTTCTACCCAACTATCACTTTAAAAAAAGGTTAAAAAAGTATATTCATTTAGATCTATGTGATCTAGAAAGCTTAGATCTTTGATTAATTCTAGACATGCTTAGAACAGGTAAAATCAAAGAATTTCATCCAGACAGGGCGATGATTTTACTCGGAGCTGCTTTCTCCCAAAGGATACATAGTCCTTATCCTAAGAAAGCCTTTGTTTCAGCTTAAACTCTTATCTCAGAGTACAAGCCAGACTATTTTATTCTCACTTTTTCCCCTCCAATTTTCATTCTCTTCCCCCCATCCCCCCAACTTTACAAACTCCCTCTATTGGTAGCCATTTTCCAGTGAAACTTGCCAAAAAAAAAAAGTTAAGTGTTCTGCAATTGGATGTCTAAGTCAAGTCTTCAGAGTTACAGTGGTATGTATTCTTTCCTTGTTCTTCCAGCTTGAAGTGTGAAACAGTTTTAGGACCGAAAAAAGGTGGTGTTGAGTCAGCTGTTATCAATTGTCATAGGTCTTGTAGGCTTATGGGATGAGAATGGAGTAATCGGGTTATGAATATAGCTGCAAGAAAACAAACACCTTTTGAGCAAGTTTGTTTCTGTTTTCTCCAAGTTATAAGTTTATGGCCAGACTATTGCTAAGACTGAACAGGTTGAAAAAGCTATTGCAGTACTCCTTGGATATGCTCCATGTGACATGCTGTGAAGCCAAACCCTGGGGACCATCAGCAGTGTTAGGGCAAAAGCCCTCTACTATTGCAGTTGAGCGACAAGATAGTGCCGTGGTGTGAAAAAAAATATGTTTTATGAAAGATAATTATTTGTAGGTGACAATGTCTGTGTTTAGTTTATCAAGAGGAGGCAAAAATTGTTAGCAAAAGTTTCAGAAACTTAACCTAGTTGTGATTTATTCTGAGTTACCGGGTAGCATTGCAAAAGATGGCACTGCAGCTTTATATACTGGGTGAAAGCAAAGTCTTAATCCTTTATGAATGTGTTTTGCAATTTCTAAACTTTTCATTAAGGGGTCTTCGTGAAGTTGTGAGATTCGATTGCCTTCTGGTGCACATACTATTGTATCTAAACTATGGAAGCCTGATTCTCTTGAGAACAGCAGAGCATGTATTTTCCTAATATCTGCAAGGGTGAGGGTGAAAAATGTCAGTGTTTGCATGTTTTAAGAGTTAAGTAAAAATGTGGGAGATGCACAAAGGCAGAACTCGTACTTGACTAGATGAATACTACATGTGTGGATATGGCCTATAACTATTTCACTATGGTCAGTTCTGAGCATTTAATTACCAAGGAGAACTGAGAAATCTCCCCATCCCTCCTTTCCCCCAGATTAGCTCATTCCCTCTTTGAATCAAGTCACTTAGAATTACAAACAAAAATTAAACTGGCAATTGCCTTAATCATACAGCTAACTGTGCTGCATCTTTTGCACCTGTCTTACTTAATATATTCTTGGAGTAACATTGCATCGTATTTTGAGTTTAGTACAGTAGAGCCTTATGTGGTTATTTGTAGATCTCACCTTGCAGGAACCTAATCGTGGACCAGGACTTCCTCTGTGCTATGTGTCCTATAAACAGAGAATGAAATTCGCTTAAAGGTCCAATCCCCGAAAGCTGAGTTGAGCCTAACATGTAAGGCTGTATTGGCAGGGATGGGGGGGCTGGGATAGTACAGGGCACAGCCATGCCAAAGCAAAAGCAAGACACTAACTGGGGTAAACTGTAAAATAGTAATGTAGTAATAGTCATGTAGTCTCTCCGGGTACTGAGTTGAACTCTTTTGTTGTATTTCCAATAGGGATGAATCTTGCTTTGGTGTTGGTGATTGAAGGGGCCTTTTTATGGAGATGGCAGGATCCTATCAGTGTTTTTTCTAGCTCCCCCTTTAGTCATTGCAATCGTTTGAGGAAAATAAGGCTTAATTGCAGAATATTCACAGCTACTAAGATGACGGTTTATCAGAACCTGATATTACTGTCCTACTACAATGAGTAATTAGTCCCTAATTAGTTGCATTTGCTGACAAATACCTGATGGGAACTCACCATGTGTTATTGGCGTCTGAAACAATTTTAACTTGTTAGCTAGAAGAAAGTGCTGCTGTAAAGTACGTAAGCCTAATTTTCCCACATTAGCACAGTAGAAACTCAGTTATTTCCATTTCAAAGTGCAAATTTGCTAGTGTGTGAAGAATGCTGTTGATCACATTTATCTAGAGATTTAGAGTGTATGGTGATATTTCTAGACTCCCTCTTCTACTGTTCTCCTTGCCAGTAATTAATAGCATAGCCCTATAACTATTTGTATGTGTCACATTATTAAGAGCGTGATTTTTCAAAAATGCCCAATTCACCTCTGCTGTCATTACAATTAGTGGGAATATTATTACTGGGAATGGGAACACTCAGCACAGGACACATTTCATTTATTCATTGGCTTTGTAGCACATGAACAGTAGCCAATGTCTGTACTCACCAACTCCCTCTACACCACCACCCCCATTCTCATTTCTATTCTAAAATCTAGATGTAGACCCCCCACCCCCCCCAATGGTCACATGATATTTTCAATGAGATCTCCCCATCTTGTCCTCTCATCTGTGTGACCTTTGTCATTGTGCAATGAGATGTTGCCAATTCTGTTTCGTACTGATCTTCTGCAAGGAGAAATACAAGGCTTCTACTTTTGGGTGCATGTTTTTATTGAGAGTCTTGGTAGGACAAGACTAAGCTGGAGTAAAAAAAGCAGCAGTGAAGCTTTTATGTTATTTCTGAGGAGAGATTTGATCAGAGAAGGTGATTGTGATTTTCTAGGAACAAAGATGAAGAAGAAAGGCTTATTGACTTGGGTAGTCCTGGATTCTAATCACATTGATGTAGTATGGTGCTCATTAGAAGACTGGAGTACAAGACATATTGTAAA
Organism: Falco naumanni; assembly: GCF_017639655.2. Taxonomy (NCBI): domain Eukaryota; kingdom Metazoa; phylum Chordata; class Aves; order Falconiformes; family Falconidae; genus Falco; species Falco naumanni. The sequence continues at coordinate 70,241,852 of NC_054059.1, read as the reverse complement.
CATATTTAATTGCAGGATGGCATAATCACTGTGGAGAATCCTTTTCTATAGAGCTTGTTTCTTCTGTCTGGATGGAATCCTCGTAGGAATTATTTACACAGAGACTAATTTAGTGCAAGCAGTACAATTGCTTTCCAAAGAAGTTTCTTTAATATAGAAGTTCCCTTCAGACACTTCATGAAAGCAGCTTAACCTCTTGCCGCTACCAGTATCTGACATTAATAATAAACTTGGTTAGTTCATTCTTGAGCTTTTGCAAATCACTTCAGAAAAACGTGTGTCAAAATTTCTGCAGATGTAAGTCTTGCCACAGCCTGCTGAAGTGCAGTGTGCTCCAAGAAGACATGTAATTTAACAAGTTTTTAAAAAGACAGGTGGGAATCAAACATAGCCAATGGAACAGGCATAGTGTGTAAGTTGAAACAGAGTGACCGTTCTCAGCAGCAGCCCTACTCACATTTTTGTAGCTCACATGTCTGTTGGGGCATCCTATGGCATCCAAACCTTTTTGTCCAAAAATATTTCTTCTCATGAAGAATTCTCCCTTCTCAGAAAATAGTTTGGAAGAGAGAATTCTGAACACTTATGGTTCTGACTTGTGAAATAGCAGGGGCTTGATCAGCTAATTAAACTTCAGTATGTAAGTATTTACCCTGTGATATTGGCATACCTGCACAGGGTTAGCAAAAGTGACACAGAACCTGTGGAAGACTTGCTGTGTTCTGGAGTGCCAATTGAAATAACTGGTGATTTTTAAAGTGTGTTAGACACAGTTAAGCAACTGAATTGCTTACCTGTGACTAAACAGGTAATAAGAGCTCAATTTGGTTACCTGAATGTAGATACCTAGGGCCATTTCAGATGCCTTAGGTGACTTGAGGCATCCACAGAGAGTGACATACATAGCAGCATCATGTTTCACATCTGATATCCCTCTGCAAATGGTATATGTTCTTCTGGAGCTGAATGTAGAGGCCAGGTGAGATACTGCATATTAAATGGCACTAGATATCTACACGTAAGCAACTCGAAGGCAATTTAGCTGGAAGAAAGGATACCTACAAAAAAGGTTTATATAAGAATCACTTATACCTCATATGAAATGGTAATTTTGTGTAAAGCACACTTGGATGGATGGGTGACTTCTTTTTACACCTGTGACTTGGCTTTCTTGTTACAGATTTTTTTTTTTTCTATTCTCAGCATTAGTTCAGACTTTTTAATGGAGACCTTTAGGATGTGGAAAAAAATATATACGGTTTGCTTGTATTACCTTCCTTTGTCCTGCTTCAGTATTTACTACATAAGCTAGTGTCCATACCATGTCATAGAAAGATTAAGCTTAAAAATACCTTCTGTGATAATTTCCTGGCCCTGATATGGATAACTGTCTCCAAACAGGTATGAATGCAGGGTCTGCAGGAAGTGGAAGGAGCTAAAGGGAAGTTTACTTTACATGAGATGGGTGGAGGCAAGACAAGAGAGAGTGATGATTTAAGAACCAGATGCAGTAAATAAGCCTCTTCATAGAGAAGTGATGCCTGTTAGACCAGTCCATCGAACTGTCTTAAAAATATCACAGCCTCTTTTTCTTGAGTGAGGGAGGAACATGGGAATTTGGATTCAGGCTGTGATGTGCAAGAGCAGATGCACGCGTGATACCTTATTCTTTCTATAAGCACTCCCTAGAACACTGGAATTATGGAACTTAACCTTTCTTTAAATGCAGCCTATTCAGTGAATGTTCAAGCTTTATACTAGGCTCCAGGATGGAGGTTGATGAGAGACTTCCTGAAGTTTCCTTCAGGATGACCACCTAGAGATGGTCTCTAGAAGCAAACTAATGATCAGGAAGAGGAATTTCGTGTCAGCCGCATAAAACCCTGAATTCATCTGGATGAAATTGGGGCCTCCAAAGATTCAACTTACAAGAGTAAGACCTGCATGATGCCACTGATGGATTCAGTACTTGGACTAGAACCAAAATCTTCAGTGAGGTTCTAAACAACAGATTGCATTGTAAAAACTCCTTAAGAGATGGGTGATGGCTGTACACACCCAAACCTGCTCCTGCTCAGTACTGCTGTGATGCCATTATCAGATTAGGATAGGGGAAGGCAGAAAGGTTGAAGCCACATTGGCAGACTTAAATACATCTTGATAAATGAAACATGCATGTTTTTTGTTGCTCTTTCCAAGTTTTGGACTGAGCAGGTGGGCGCTAAATGCAGCTGCCCCCACAAAGGGGAAAACAAGAGATAAAATAAAAACCTGCTTGCCAACTGGAATGAGAAACCTGAACATTAAAAATTTCTGTATGTGCTGTTAATTTGTTCACTTATCCACAATGGTGAAAGTTACATCACCAAAGCATTTATCTCTATTTTTTTCCCTCCCCGTGTTTAATTTTTGTACTTCTGTTAGCTATTCTCACTTTCCACCATTAGATATCACTGGATTGAATGTATTGATTGTTCCTTCTAAGCAGCTGTTTCAAATGCATCAGAATTCCTTCTCTTGGATTCTTCAGATAAATACATATTCTAATCAATTTTCTTGAATTTATTCTGTGTTACTTCAGACTTTGGCTTCATGAATCCAATACTTTTGTAATACCCCCCCACCCCCCCTTTCAAATATGTTATTAAGAAATTTCACCAAGCTATTTATATTAAAAAAAAATTACCATGCTAGGAAATTAAATACAATATTTCCAAACCAGAGTACAAATGGTACAAATGACATTACAGAAACTCCTTAGACAATAGCTTCAGTATTCTTTATTAATCAACTGTCTGCAGTTAGATTATTTTGTGTTGTGCTTTTAGCATCACTATGTTGGTATGTTATTTGACTGTGGCATAGCTCTTTTTCCTAATAAATTAAATTTGTTGAGGAACAATATATTGCTTAAGCAAAGAATTTTCCCAAAGAAAGGATTTAATTTCTGTGAAAATTTACTTGCAGATTAGAGCAAACAATTATCTTAAAAATGGGCACAGGACTAATTAACTGTGTGCATAATCAAACTTTTGCCTACCAATTTGAAAAAAATCCTGTTTGCTGTGTGACGTGGCACCATATTATTTTGATACAGTCTAAAAGGCAAAGGCGGCAGTTCCGTCATCTAGCAGGCTTTAAATACAGTGACAACTTTTTCCATTATTGTCTCATTTTCTTAGGCAATAAAGTCAACCTATAATAATGAAATAAAGCATTTTTAACAACATCAGGTGATGTGAAGACCTCTGAAAACACTCAACTACAGAATTATTTTAAAAACTTTTCTTACAATTTAGAGATGCCAGATACATATGAAATAGATGTTTAACTGCTGACCCTTTGAAATCCTTCTCTTTGCTGCAATGTAGTGCTAGTGATGCCATACCTAGAGTACTGTGTCTGCTTTGGGGCTCCCCAGCGTAAGATTGATATGGACATACTAGAGACAGTCCAGCAAAGGGCCACAATGAAGATGAAGGGACTGGAGCATCTCTCATATGAGGAAAGGCTCAGACAGCTGGTACTGTTCAGTCTGGAGAAAAGAATGCTCATGGAGGGACCTCATCAGTGTGTATAAATATCTGAATGGAAGATGTTAACAAGGAAAGAGCCAGGCTCTGTCCAGTGGTGCCCAGTGACAAAGGGCACAAACTGAAACACAGGAGGTTCCCTCTGAACTGCATGAAACACTTTTTACTGTGAGGGTGACTGAGCGCAGGTTGCCCAGGGAGGTTGCAGAGTCTCCAGCCTTGGAAATATTAAAAAACTGTCTGGACATGGTTCTGGGCAACCAGCTGTAGGTGACCCTGCTTGAGAAGGGGTGTTAGACCATAAGATCTCCAGAGCGATCCTCAGCCATTCTGTGATTCCATGTGGGTGCAGCATCACCAGTGTCATTTTCTTCTGGAAAACTTTCAGGCAACAGCTCTGCCATATTCTTTCATCTGGTGAAACACAATGGAAATGATAGCAAAATGATTCCTCAGAGAGGTAATGCTTATCGGCTAAATGCAACCGTTAATACACAGTTTAAAATCCAGTCTGAATGAAGATGCATGATGTTTCTGCAGTATGTTGCCTCCAAGTACTCACACATGCAGCATCTTGAATCCCCTTAAGGCCGCAAAGAGGACTGCCCTCAGGATGCGTACACCTAGGTAAGCAGTCTCATCACTGCACTGTGCAGAAGATAGGTGCTGCTTCTTTCAGAAGAAGTTTCAGAACTTCTCCTTTCAGATTTATGTCGTGCAGGTGGAAGTGCCTCCATGGTATTATCACAGAGCTGGGCATCTCTTAGAGACTACCTCTTGTCTGGCAGAAGTCTTCCTTGCTCATCAAGCCATCTGTTGCAAACTGAAGCCTCACTTTTACTTACAGAATGTAGTTGCCCACTTTAGCACTGAACCCTAGAACAGGATACCTGATTTTATATGCCTTAGTCCTTCAAAATTCAGGAAAAAACACAAAGGAAATTGTAAATATGAAATAAATATGTGGCGTGTATATATACGTATGTACATGCATGTAACGGGTAAACTTTATGATCTATATAAATTGCATCATTGCTATACTGCAAATATTTTATATTATTTATCGTGCCTTTATAACCAGATTTACTGTTTAATAAAAATCTGTGAAATTTTTCCTTTAGAGTGCCTTCAAAATGTAGTATGTGTAAGAGGAGGATATTGTTAGTATACATCTCATATTTTACACTGAAAAATCTAATGCAAAACATTCTTATGGAGATATTTTTATTAAACATGAAATATAACACATTCATCAATATTTTCAGCAGTTCTTACACCAAATTTTGTATTTCTCCCTATAAGTTAAAAAAGATGACTATTTAAACTACCTTAATACATAGGCTACAGAACACTTCTCAAAATTAAGACTATAGCCCAAAATTTGCACAGATTACAGTATCTTTTAGTCTTTTGTTTAGATGTGTCAAAATTCAATTAATGATATGACTTCTGAAAGAAGAAAGATGAAAGAAGAAAAGATAAATCTTCATAAAGGAGTAAGGCCACTGTGGCTAACTCTGTGTTACCAGAGTCAATACAGTAGTCATTTTCAATTTCCTTGTTGTCTTGAGGTTTGAAGTTGGTTCTACTAAGGCAAACTCATTTTTGGATATCCAGAATGACCTGATGTCTTAGCTGCACAACCAGTTCCTTTGAATGGATTTTTCAGATCACCTTACTTCACAGCCAGGTGACACACAGCATCAGCCACCTCTGCTGTGACTTGTGCTGAATTACTAGCTGGTATAATATTCAGGTAAATATCGTACTGTTGGTCCATGCCAAGGTAACTGTCACTCATGAGATACAATGTGTAGATACACCTAAAATGCAAAAAGCAGAATAATTAGTTTGGAAATTAGGTCTTGACTACTTGGAAAAAATAATCACTAGAAGAACTTAATTTGTAAATTTGTCATACTTTCCAGGAGCTTCTGGAGTATAAAAAGCAACAGAAACAGTATTTCGATTTCTGACGTATCCGGTTCTTTTCAGGGCAATGAGTTCTTTTTTATCGACTTCTCCCAATATCAAAAACCATCCTTCATCTTTAGCTTTGGGGAATCGAGGAGCCACTGCTTTGCTGTCTTGCTTTCCCTGTTGGGGAAAAGAAACAGCTTAGTAAAGCTAGAAATCACCTTTCCAAAATCCCATTCTTTCTTGAATGAAACCCAGCTCAAAACCACGTTGTCATGAATTGTTACATAAGACCATAATTTAGGCAGACTAAAATTTTTTTGTTTCTTTCCAGATAAGGGTTTTTTAAAAAATAAAATCACAGTCCACAGAGAAAAACCCAGAATACAAGATTCTGTTCCACTTATTTTGTATCCTATTAAAACTTGAATGGAAATACTGTTCTGTTTTTTGTAATTTCATCTAATATATTCCGAATGCTATTCTCTGCAGAAGGGTTAATTGTAAACCTAGTGTCTTTAAATAAAGCTAAACAGTATTGTTCAAGATTAATATAAAGACAAAAACAGCACTTGAAGTCTTTATCTGAGGTTGATACAGCAAAAGGACAGATTATTTCAGTGATTCTTTAAGACTGTGACTTTACTGCTGAGAGCTGAAGATATAATGATGCATACTCAATCAGCATTCATTTCATGTTCTGTAGATGGAAAGGTTTTACTGAAGATTTATACAGAAGGAAAAGCACCACGACAGCAATGAAGCTTCAGAAACAGTTTGATCCAGCTGTTTCTTACAAAAGAGGGATCAAATTCTAGGAGAGGTTTATAAAACAGTGATCATTTCATGAAATGTTCCTGCTCCCTTCTTTTCTGCAGCTTCTGGTTAGAAAAAGTCTCTGTCAGTAACTGGCACGGCAAATAGGACAAATTATGGAGGAGCTCTGACACTTTCTCCTCCTGCAAATGAGACAGTCTCCCCTTGAAGTGATGGTGACATCCTTGTACTTGCTGTAGTCAGGACAAGAAGTATTTTGGGAAAGAAGAATACTTTTCAAAAAGGACTTACAAAAGAACATATTATTTTTATCAAAAGGAATTTGTCTTTACGAGTCTTCAAACTAACATCTAAAACTTTTGAACTCTTCTTTGTACCTTAACAAAAATGCTGGCAACTAATTCTTAAGTTGTTTGAAATGCTAGAGAAATTAATTAGCAAAATCATAATCATATATACAATATAAAAAAATCACATATATATGTGATATAAGCATATCATATGCCACTCGTGGTATACAAATGACAAAAAATGCATCTATAAGTGATAGCTACAATGTCAGCAGTGCCCGATTTGAATGCAGGAGGCATGGTCCTAAGGCTTACAAGAGCTGACAGACAGGTACATTGAGTTACTGCTGCTGGGGGCAGAGCAGCTGGAAACCTGTGCAGCTGCTGGTGTTTGTGTCTTGGTGCATGAAGACTTGCTGGGGGCCCAGCGAGGTGACCAGCCCAAGGTGAAATGGGATGTGCTTTAACTGGGCAAAGGGGTGGGACTGAAATTTAGGTGTGGAAAAGAACTGTATGTAGTTTCAAAAAGCTTCACATGTAAAATATGAGGAAAGTATCCTCAGTAAAGGCCTGAGGGTGTGTTGTGAGTAGAAACATAGTTATAGGTATGGGTTTGGTATGCAATTTGGAAGTACACGGGAATATAATAGGGAAGCAGGATATGCAAGAGTACAAGTGTTAGGAGTTTGGGCCTGGTGACTACTTAAATACTGCCTGTGAAATTACCATCTCTACTGTCGCTGCTTACAGCACCCTAACAAATGAACTTTATGAGCTTCTGGTTTGTAAAAAATGAGGGAATTTTTTCATTGACTTGAATTGGTCTAGGATTTTACCTTAAGACTCTATTTACTACCCTACTGCAACCTGAAAAACCATTTGCTTCATTATTAACACAGAAAAGGCTTTGAAAGTTTATAATATACACAATTCTTAAACGATAAAAAACAGTTATGCTGTATAAAGCATTATTGATAATATAAATGGATTATTGGAAATGTGTGTGCTTGGAAAGGAAATGATAAATTAATCTACCTGATACCCCATCTGGGTTCTCTGCAGATTTATTTGGAGCACATACTCTTGATCAGCATGTAACTTGATCCATCGTCCGTCATCTCGCACGTCTGTTGTCACAGAAGGAACAGGCACTTCGTTCTGTGGCTGAACTGGGTTATCCCAACAGCCCTTAATGCTCAGGCTGACGTTTAGAATTGGCAAACGGCACAAGAAATTCCAAGCCTGTAGAAAAAAACAGATCCCTGTGGACTACCAGACGATCTATACAAACATTGCCACTGTAACAATAACGATTCAATGTGCAGTCTACACATTTATTCTATATTAATAACATTTTATTATGTATTAGAATATCATCTATAGTTGTATGACTCTCAGTCATAAGCATAAAATGCTTTTCATTAACTTTTTAGTCTACTTCCTTCTAGGCAAATAAAACAAGTATGAAACTTCTCAAGCATGTTACATGTGCCTCACTAAGATTACTGAGGTCTGAACACAGGAAAAATTCCTTTCCACTCTCGATTAAAGTATTTTTTTCCCTATAAGCCACTTAAAAACTAGTATAATTAAGTTTTAAATTAAAACTTCCTTAGCATAATCCATAAAGAACAAGTCACTGCAGTGCTAATTAGCAATGGGCAAACCTCAGAGAGTTCAGAGGATCAGTTCAGATAATTAACCAAAAGTTCAACTGCATATCCAAAGTTATCCCTAGTTTTCTTTTTTTTTTAAAGGTTTTCTTGCATTGATCTTCACGAATCCTCCTTACAGTCCTCCTGAGGAATCTTAAGTCTCTGTGGTTTCTCATGAACTGCAACAGGCCCTCAACTTTCTCTCATCCTTGTACAGGGAACTATTGTTAGAGGCATACAATTTGTGTAGTTGAACATGACACTCCCTTCAGCCTTAAAGCAGCACCCTGAAAATGCAGCCCTATGTATCTATCACTCATTTTGGTCTCTATCAGACAAGGAAAAGCATCCTGAGAAGCTGTGACAAAAATGGAGAGGGGTAATGCAGGCTTTCATTTAGTAAAAAGAAAATCAGCATGTTCACTCAATGAAATTTGTTAGGAAGAAATGAAAAAATGGGCTGTGGAATGGAGGCAGTGATTTGTGGCTTCATTATGGCTGAAAAAGATAGATGAGGCTGGCACTGGAAAAAAAACAAACTCAAAAGACCAAGAACCACGCTCTGGCCTGCCCTCCTTCCCCTCCACCCGCAAAACAAAACAGGAATCGGCACTTCACCAGTGTTTTCAAAGAATACATATGAAAAGCTAGCGGGTGGGAGGGAGAAGAAGGAAAGAATATTGGTCTTGGTAAAGAGCCAGCAGATGTTAAAATGGGAACTTGTGGGAATGAAGAGGGTAGGCATAGTTGCATGGGCAATACTTGCATGGAACAGAAATGTTTTATCTGGAAAAACACTAAAGTATATTTTTCAAGTACTGGCTTGACTATCTTGTGTTTCAACAAAATCTATTTTCATTTAGATTGTGCCTGATGTGTCTCCGATTACTTTTTCTGTGCTGGAAGGCCTAAAGCCCTAATAAAAGCTCAGTTTGCTTTTTGGAGACACCATTGCCATGACTCACACTGACAATAATGGTGTATGTTAACACATAATTAGGGATACAGCAGCCAGGGTAAGCAGACCTAAGATCGCCCTGCTGCAGGAAAAGGTGGTGCCATCCCTCTCTCTAACATCCTCACCACCAGCAAGCTGTCCCCCTCTCCATCCCCAACACGTTGGCACCGCCATGCTGTGATTGTGCAGCGAGATGGATCAGGTTGCTAATCATTTTGGTGGAAGCATGAACTTAGATCAGCTTAAAGCTGATTGTGGAAGCATATTCTCTAATCCCGTCAGTACTCTGAGTAAGCATGAACCTTCAGTGCCACTGGAAGAAGTGGTCCAGCCACCTCCCCTGCTGGCACAAGCATTCATGTAGCTGTTTGGCTACATGCCCTTTCGACCGTCAGCGAGAGGGCTGGTATGATCCCTCCTCCCCTCCGCCCCGGATGCTCATTCCCATCTCCTTGTCTGAACCAGCCCCAGCGTTTGTGCAGCTGTGCAGAGAGCTGGGTCAGCAGAGGTGAAAATGGCACGGGGAGGGCAGGGCTGCCCATTTCGGCTGCAGCGCGGACTTGGATTAAAATGGCTGCATTACCGGAGCCTGGCTCAACTAAATGAGAAATCTGATTTAGGCTAAAAACTAATCTCTCTCTCTCTCCCCTCCTGTGTGTGCTGCGTGAACAGCTGTGTCTGTTCAATGGAGAAGGTGGGGAGGGCCAGCTGTGAGCACTCAGGAATTGCCGTATAAAAGCAGGGGACGCCAATGAATTGCACTGATGTTCTTAACAGTGCCTTAGCTAAGAAAGGGCTGGAAAAATGTAACAGAAAATAAACCGCCAGAATGTTAAGGGAAAAGATATCCCTCTTTGTCCCAGCTTTGAAAAGGAAAAGGGGGAAAACAAGGCAGCACCTTGAAGCAGGAGAAAAAGCACTACAGACACTCTAAATGAATTAGCCATTGCTGGAATTTTGCTACATTTAACACACAAGACTACTAAAATCACCTCCCCAGATCACACTGGATGAAACAAGTTGAGTAGTAACACCTTAACTGGCAAATGATTTTACGTTTAAAGGTTTTTAACATGAAGCTTACTGTAGGAACTGCACAGACCTACCTATTGTGTGAGACTCTCCATCTACCAAAGCAGCGTACTTCTGCTGTGCTCAGTAGAGGCACCCTAACGTATACCAGAGTGGTGACCACCCCTTTGGTTACATTTTAGATATCATTTACCTGGAAAACTTTTACATGTACTACCTCAAGAGAACAGGCCCTCTTACAATTATGTTAGAACAAGGTTTAATTTCAGCAGAGATCATAATGTATTATTAACTCCTTTAGTGGTGTTACTTGTTGCTTTGCTGAAGACTATGATTTGATCTGGTTTATACTGTACAACCCCAACATACTCCATTTGTCAAAAGCTGTCATGTCCTCATGTAGCTTTCATGGTGCAAACAAAGTAACTCAGTAACTTTCTAATTAGATAAGAAAGTGGTTGTAATATGTCATTCGGTCATTAATGGTTGGACTTGATCATCTTAGAGTTCTTTTCCAACCTAAATGTTTCTATGATTCTATGATTTCAGGCTGTGTGTATTTGAAAATTAAAGGCAAAGTTAGTACTGCTCAGTCATTGATACAGTATGGACAGCAGGCTGCCTTTTTATCATCCATGCAATGTGAAGAAAATAAATATTTTTTGTACTGAAAAAAAAAAAAGTCAAGTAGTAGCAGGAGAAAATGAAAAAGATTATAGGAACACAGATATTTCCAGAATAAAAGCAGCTAATACTACAGCAGGGATAATATCTTTTGCAATCTTGAGGTTTCTTTTTTCTCTTTCAGTAATATAAATATCAGCTTAGTATTTGAAAAAGTGCCTAATGCCTAAGTGACTTAGAAACTGAAAAAGATTGGTAAAAGAAATATGATTCAGAATGAATCACAGAAACAAAGATGGAGCTTAGGCCAAAGATCAGTGTTACAGTCTAAATAGCTTTTGAATTTAGGCTGTCAGCTTTTAAAGTCCTGCTGACTTTCAATGAGGTTTAGGATTATAACTAACTTTTGGAAAATTAAACTCAGGCTCCCACATCACTTGGGTATTTCTTGACAATTTTACCGAGTTTTTTTGCTATACAGGATGACCTAAGCACATATTATCTCCTTTTACATTAACAACATGCCCAATGTGTGCATATACAAATATACTATATATATATATATATTTACTTACCAAACCCATAGATTCAAATCACAATCACATGAGAAATTCTTCATGAACCTCTGATATCATCATTAGCATTTTTTCCAATAATCTGTCTCCCCAGGACTCAGCCTAATATTCCAAATCCATGAGCAGCTTCAAGAGCTGCTATTTAAAAATTAATTACCAATCTGCTTAAAAGACATTTTCTTCTTTCCAAATGTGAAATTTCTTCCTTTTCCTGTCTGCCTCCAATTTATGTAAATCTCAAGCTGTTTTTACCAGTCCTGTGCTAGTAACAGCTTTAAGATAGAGGTTCAATATACTGTGAGTGAGAAGTAATAGGACTGTTAGGAAAAAGAATGTTTTTGGCAATTTAGTGGTGTACTTACCACTTTATTTGATTTTGTTCAGGTCTGGTGCCAGAATCCTAGGCTTAAACTCTGTGATTTTATATTTTTTATTTTTAGAAAATATATCATAAAGATGCATTATTTATTGCAGAATTTTTCTCTTGGTTGGCCCCCGTCTAACTGTGTATTGAAAGACTTTATATAAGAAGATGCTCAATAGGCAGTCTCAAAATGAATTTTAATTCTGTGCAAGGTATTACAATATTTTTTTTCCGAAAAAAATGCTGTAAAGAATATAAAATATTGGTATAAAGATTTTACATTTGCAATGACCTGCATAATACAGTCATGGCTTTGCTAGACCCATTACGGCCATTCCCAACTCAGGGAAATGAAACTTTCTTCTTATATGATGCTAAGACATTGTTTTTGCCTCTTATATGCATCTGTATTTACAAACATAAATATATAGAGGCATAGAGTCATTCACACTGTGAACGTACACATCCCATACACCATACACACAAGCTATTTTTGAAGAAACTGCTAAGACATTTCAATACCAGCCAAACATATTTATCTGAGGATTAATCTTCATCTATTGAATCAGACGAGAACACTGCCATGCATACAATTATTTAATTAGCAGCCAAATCCTCTGCCAGTCAGCAGCCGTTCCAGGCATACTGATGGGGCAGTAGATGCAAATCTCACAGTAGTACTGCTTTTTCTCATTACTACTGCAATTAGCACTTAAATTGATGCTTTAAACATACTAATTTCTGGAATAATTCAGGATTTGTATGTTACCTGGGATCGCCTCACTGCAGAGACGACACCAGATTGCTACACAAATTGAAGCACTTTTGAGCCAAATAACCATTATCATATCAGACAGAGCCAATTTGCATTTGCTTTTAAAGATAACAGAATGGCAATTTATGCAAATAAATTAAGTAAGTTTACTTCTGAGTTCTCCCTGAACTAATTATAACAATGTTCTAATTTTTTATCACATCTAAAAGTTGGACTGAAATCAATGTGTATTATGTTAGAAATCTGTTGTTAAAGGAAGCCTTGTTTTGATGTCAATACATTTTCGTAATTCAGAATTTTGATGTTAATTTAGTTACAAATGCAGATGTCTGTTATAGACATTTAAGTACTTTTCTTCTTGTTTGCATACCAGTAAAAGGTTTAACTGAAGCTGAACAGTCAAACACAGGACATATTGCTGTCCTTTTAAATATTCAAATAAAAAAGATTTTAAATATAGCTGTTGAAGTTTTCATCTTTTGTACATTTATTTGAAATCAGTAGGCTTAGCATGTGATGAATACTATGGAACATAGCTGTCCTTTGCTGGGAACGGCTTGAAAATCAAACTGAAAATAAGACTCTAGCAGCCTCAACATTTTGGAATAGTATTTTTTTTCTTCCCCCCGTGAAGTGTGAAATTGTCATCTGCTTTTTCTGTTTCAAACAGAAAATGAGCGCTGCTTCTTTACTAAGGGTATTCTCAGAAAAAATGGTGTTTGACAGACCACTTCAGAAACCAGCTACGATGACATTTGCAATGCATGTATTCCTAGTGCATAGCTGGCTATGAAAAGGTGGATAACACTCAGCAGACTGAGCAACCTCGAGAAGCATCTTTAGAGCAAAGAGATGTGGTAATATCAGTCATAAACCAGACTCTGTTACTGGTTAGCAGGGAATAAGTGAAAATAATATTAAGAAAACAGGCCGAGAAGAACCTTTGGAAAGCTAGCACTACCTTGAAATTAGAGTAATGAATGTGTTACACTTTATACAGAACATCACATGATATTTGCTGAAGGAAGTGGAGAGAGTATTTCTTTTCCCAACCACTCTTCCTTTCCAATCACATTGATAATGACCACGGATAGAAAGTATTACCTGTGAAATGTGTGCTGTTTGCAATTCACTGTCCACAATGGAAGCAAAAACATTCTCTCTTCCTTCGCAGGCAGCCATTAGTTCGGGAAGACACTCGATAGGTCCTTGGTAACCTCCATGCAGACTCTTCCTTTTGCCTTGGCTCCACTTCCTGATACAGACAGCAAAACATATGCCCAGGGAGGGAAAGCAAACATTTGTTTTCAGTTGTTTTGGTGGTAAAACTTGATACTGGTTTCTGTTAGTAAATGCTGGTCATTTATTTTCAGGCAGCATTAATTACTGCATCATCTAGGCATCTATAGGGCTTAGCATTATCTATGACCCTAAGATGGATACTAATGTATTTTTATAACAGATTAAAATAAAGAGATAATTAATATACAGAGATAGATTTGTTAGGACTTGGAACTCTTCCAGTAATCTCTTGTTAATTTGTCTGGAATCATGGTTCTCAGAATAATCTGTGGGGGTTGATTAATCAATGAATGTTGAAAACAGGAACAGAAACACCATTTGGGAAAGCATCATTGTGAAAGAATGAGTTCTGCTTCTGGTGCATTAATGAACATTCTGGGGCACAACAATGACATTCAAACACAATCAGCAGTCAGAAGTGGAATGAAATTGCAAACCTGCAAATGCTTAGAAGAATTACATACCGAAAAAGGTAAAGATGTTGTAGCTCTATATTGGGCAAAGTAAGCAGGGAAGAGTCATGTATCCATCTACCCTGAACCACCATCTGCACCAGGTTGGTTATATTCAGAGCAGTCACCAGCCAGCCATGATGTGCTGCAACGTCCAGCATTGCCTATTCAAAGGAGACGTATAAAACAAAAGAGGATGGAAGTATAACTGTGTACATGGTTCATACAAGTAAGAGCATTTATTTAATGTTTAACATACAGGAAGTTCTAGGCCTTCAACACAGGAATTTACTTCAACCTCTACTGATGGGAGTAGGCACCTTTTGCACTCACCTTGAAAAAACGGATTAAATCCTGCACTATCACCATCATCATCATCAACTCTTACTCTTGAAAAGGTAATTTACACCATGAGAGCAGAAGGTGGGATCTTTTCCTTACAAAACCCCTCTCTTTTACATAATCCAACTCAGAATGAAAGGAATAAATGATTATTCTAAATGATTATTCTAAAGGAAGAAGTTACAATTAACTGTAGTATTTGCTTATATTTTGACATGAGAGCTTTGCCAGAACTGCGTAATTGTTCAAAAATCCTTGAATTCTTTAAGAACAACAAAAACATATTTACATTGGTTCAAAAGTTAATGCTACTGTCATTTACCAGTAGCATTAATTATTCCCATTTTAACCTAAGGACTTAAAAAATCTCTTGAACCGGACTAGGTAAATGCACTAAAATTCAGCTCAATGAGCATTTTTGAGGTTTTGTTCAACACTGACAGCTAACTTGAAATCTTGAAGAAAGATTACAAAATAGCTACAAGTTTACTTAGGGTGAGTAAGAGCAGTCAGAAATAACATGGATTTCACCCTTTGCATTGTAATCAGTTGACTGTCTTGAGAACGAAGGATACTTGGCTCTCTCTCCTTTGGCACCTCTATCCTGAATCTGAAAAGCCTTCCCAAAGTACATAAAACCCCCAAGCAAACACCTCCCCCCCATCACACTTTAAAGTGTTAATGAGCATCCTGCCTTTCATGTCTCCGTGAGTTTCTGTTCCATATGTTTTCGACAATACAAGTGAAAGATATACTACAAGTATCACTAGTATAAAGAACTAAGTCAGCAAAATTCATTATGGGTTGTGCATTGTGAGTGCCCCAATTGACAAGAAAAAATTGTTATGCTTGCTTTTTTCCTGACTGGACTTAAATTCCGTTTGGTTAGTCTGAAAGAGAATTTAAGGGTTCTTCCAAAGGAGAAAGGACCAAACATGAGCTTTTAGTTTCAACATGTTTTTTTTTATAGTAAATGCAGTTATTTGAATATATAATATACATTTCACCTTATCTAGAGTACATTAAAACAATTACTATGATTTAGAGAAGCATTTCAGCTGGTGAAGAAAATTACACTGCAATATGTTAGCTGTCTTGCTTCTTTTGTTAATTCCATTATGATCACAATAAAGCGCAGGTCCTCATATAACAACACTCTAATTCAGTCAAAGGTAATGCATTTAGAAGTGGTGTTCCATGTAAGAAATTTGGAGTTTGATTAAAATACTAGAAAATATTTTTTTAAGAAAGCAAGAAAAGAGTCTGGTACATGGAACAATTTCAACCCTTCTTTAAATACCATCTTCTTGGTACTAGGAGAGTCGTAGTTTGACTTTTAGGACTAGGCTTAAGATGTTTCCATGGGTTTTTCTTTTAAAGACAAATGCTATTGTTTAATACTTCCTCAGACAGCAGATACCTGCATCATTTCAACTTATTTTCCAGCCACTAGTGTAATGAGGAGAAGCTGTCTATGTAAGTCTTCACATTTAATCAAATGCTTTACAGACAAACAAAACGCAGCATTTACTTAAGGCAAACTAAACAGTGAAATCTTCTTTAAACAAAGGAGTTGTTTACACACGCAGAGCTATTTCAATTAAATTACACTGATTCTGGAGAAATACTGCGTTTAAAGACACAAGTTAGTTTCAGTCCTGGCCAGTCACACAGTTTATTTTAGCAGTTTACAATGCAATTTCAACAGGTTTTATTCCAGATAGGGGTGATAAGATCAGTGACACAGAAAAATATTTAAAGTGTTACCCTGCATTACACAAATGTTGCCCCATTTCTCATGAATTGTGGATAAAGTACCTTTCAGCTAATAAAGATCTAGATGTAACATTTAACTCATTCTTTTTGAAGGAAAAGCCACAGCACCCTGAAACACTCTAGTGACATTCTTAGTGACTGTTGAAAGAGTACCTCACAGCACAGCATTAATGGTTTTATTTTTCTGTCCTTTCACTTGGCTTGCCAAGGTGATTTCCAGGTATGATTATTTTTACTGAACAGAAAATAAAATTTTGTTAGAAATCACATTTGAAAGGAGCAGCTTCATGGCCTGTTGGTTCTTACGTGTTGGTTCACATGATTTTTAGTCAGATGAAAAGGGAATTGTTCTCAGCGTGTACCAGAGTGAAGTCCCATCTTTTCAACTGACAGGACAAGTTGCTCTTTACCCGCTTCCACATTTTAAAATACACTGAAGCCTACGCACATGGCATAGTCTGTCTCTGAGTGTGATGCTGAGACAGTATGTTATCGCTGTCCTATTCTCCACTACCTGATTCTTGTTTTTTCCTTTCTGCTTTTCTGACATAGCCTGAAACATCATGTTCCTTAATGACAAGACTGCTCTATATACATGAAGAATAATGGGTGCATCGATAGCCTGTCTTTTTCATGAGCAGCAAGAAGAATACAGTAAGTTGTATCTTTAGTCAGCATGAAGCTGTGGTATTTTCACAAAATTTCTGAGGATACATGCATAACACTGTTTTCATTGTTCTCTTTTTTCTTTTATTTTTATTTTTTTGTTTTATTTTAATCTATTCCCCTACCCCCACCCCTTTCAACGGAGGTTTGAAAAGGGGAAAGGAAGAGAGAAGACATAAGAGAAAGATAAATCTAAAACAAGCTATACACTGAAATTAACTGGAGGATCCTTTCACATAGAAAATCTCCTAGAAATTGATAGAGGCCTACAGATAGATATCCCGTAGGGAGTAAGGAAAGCCTGTGTGTGTGAGACTCTGTGTTCCACATTGTTATAATGAATCCACATGGCAAATCCTCTTTTCCTCCTTATTTTCTGCTTCTTCACCCATAGAATTTATTCACAGCATCTCTATCTGGATGTGAAATCCAAGACAGTGACATTGTGAAAAAGTCAGAACAATGGTAAAGTTGGCTTGTTTCATCTGCTGCGTTGGAAACCTGCACACGTTTCATTTTTTCCTAAGTAAAACACACAGATGCTTGATACTTAAATGGTTATTGAAATTCCTATAAATACTCATGGTAACAAATTGACTTATACCCCTATCTCCAAAACAGTTATATAAAATGTGGCAACTAAGTAAAGAAAATAATATAAAAGAAATAATAAAAAATCAGACATATTTAGTATGTATGTTATCTGATAAATAATATTTAGTCTCTCTAGATTCTCCAGTTGTTACTTGTTTGGTTTGTTATTATTTTTAAGTACAAACCAGTATAATTTTCTAGAAATGTGTGGCTTCTTAACTTTAACTCTTATTTGGCAAAGAAGTAATTTCTAAATATCTTATCATTGATAACATTGGAACAGATTAAGAATATTATTAAAAACTGAGAAATGGCATAAATTGGTTATCTGCCATTCTAGCCTCACAATTTCACCAACACAGGACAATTTCATCACAGAGAAAAAATTAAAAAAGGAGGACAGCGAGTGCACAAAATGAAACAGAACTATAAAGATGCTTTTACTTATAGAAAAAACATACAAATATTTTTTGGTAAATCAACAAGTTAAAAAAACCCAAACAACCCCTAAGCCCACCTCTTTTTAACCTAAAGTAGAAAAGATGTGGTAAGTACATGCAGTCAAAGGAAATATTGCTTGTTATAATGAAAAATATGTTTACCATCATCTTATTTGGGTCTCTTTCTGCACTTAGGAGAATAAAAGCAGAGGCCTATACTGAGATGGTTTTTAATGAAAAAATCAGGTGTCAGCTTTGAAGTCTTTCAAGGGTCATACTTGAACAACCACAAAGTAATAACAGCAATTAGTGACATATCCTTTAACATTTTGTTCACCATTATAAAAAATAGCTTGGCTTGTAACAACATGGGAAGTAATATGCTATAAACCATGGCAGGGGTAGGGCAAAAATGCTGATGCTAGGTGTACCTGTCAGGTATGGCAAGAATTTTCATTTTGATGATATTCAGAATTGACTATCATCTTGCTTCTTTCTTCATTCCAGCAGTGCATTAATATGAAACTCTCAGCATCTATTAACAGGTTTCCATCATCTTATTTTCAGAAGCAGTGGTTGGTTATCCTTAAGTACTGAATTATTTAAACTGAACAAATTGTACCTTTCTGGTCAATTATGAAGCTAAGGTTTAACAGTTTGTCTCTTTTTAGCCAAAGTTACCACTGATGCTCGGAATTTAAATCGTGGTTTATAATTCCCTACCTTGAAGAGAAGCAAAGATGGAGGCAGGATGTGGGAGAGGTGAGTGTGTAGCACACTCACGGATAGTAAAACATTAACAGGAAAACACACTGACAGCAAAACATTGCTTTTCTGTGGTGTTGTAAGCACTCTGAATATGTGCTCAAAATAACAGATACTAAATTGGTCCATATTTAACATATCTGCCTCACTAACCCCCTTCCCATTTAGGAGTTTTGTCTAGCAACTGAAATATCCGACTGCAAAATCTTCTATTTTAGAAATTTCTCGCAAAGTTTTAACACTGTTTTTGGTATTACTTTCACATCCTTCATTTGAAAGCCAGATATTCTGGCTCACTCTTGTACGACTGGGTAGGTGGCAGGGGAACAGAGGCTGTACAACTAGCAGAATTTCTGATCTACTCAAATGACTTTAATTGTTTTTTTCTTTAAGATAAGTTATTCAAGTGTTAAAATGAAACAGCTTGCAGCTTATTAACAGAGATTGCATACTGCTTCGAATAATTTCTTTCTCTGTTTAAAGACACCCGTCATATAACTGAATACACTAAGCATTTCTACTTAAACACTGTAAATATAAATGTCATTGTAAACATTGTAAATATCAATGTCAATATTTTGTGGCTAAATTATATTTAAGGAAAGTGGCAACGATGCTAAATGAACAATGACAACTGCTCTGGATACAGAGGCTAGCTAAGGAGACTCAGGTAACTTAAGAAGTGCCATTGTAGCTGAGAATTGCATCTGGGATCTGTGATTACTCAGCTGATAGTCAACTGCCTTACAGTGATGCCGTTGGTCATAATGACTTGGTGGATGGGGGCTGAAACTTCCGGAGTACTCAGGGTGAGCTACATGGCTCAAATTTATCCACTCTTAAAAGATTGTTTTTAATTTTTCTATCAGTGCTTCACAGACTATGACATTTTCTTGAGCGCCTTCATATGGGAAATTGAAGGTCGGTACACAAATGTATACGGCCCTCTAAGCAGAATGACATTCGTCTTAGACTTGAAAGTTTATGTAATGCAAATCCAAAACATTCTTAGCCAGACAAATACAAGTCTTATTCTGCAATGATGCTTTGAGGAAGGAAACAGGTATTTGAAAGAAACGAACTATGTAAGACTAAAATACTTCAAACTGTTAACTGCAGTTACATAAAAAAGCAGAGTTAAGGCTGATTGGGTTTTGTATCTATTTTTGTACCGGAATTTATTGTATATAGTATTCCAATATCAAATAATCAAAATATCCCCACTCTTGTCTTCACTGTATGCTAATATAAGTTCTGGTGTCTAGGACTAGACTTCAGTTAGAAATATGATTTTAGATCCACAGGTCTATTAAAATCATTAGAATGCTGCCTAATTACAGCTGTTTAGGACTACAAAGTTTATATGACAAATATTTGTAGATAATAATATACAAAAATGTATGCATTTTACCCATTCTCCTGAAAAATATGAATTCCTAATAAATCTTTTTTATACATGTTTCAAACGTAGGAAGCCTTCCAGTATGTAATATTATATTATCATCCACATGTGACTTGAGATAATACTAATACAAGTAAAATATTTTTCCAGATGTTAAAGCACGCTATGTACTATAATTTTCATGGTTTTATACAAATCATGATTACGATGCTTCAATTCTATACTCCAGAAGCAACAACTAACTTGAAAAGTTGAAATTTATCTGAAGTTTTGCAGAGGGTTTTAAGGTCACTACCTTTTGTATGTTATATATTGGTAAAAGAGGTACCTACGGAACCTTTGCCCTTCAGAGATCTAGTCCAAGATCACTTTTTAGAAATGTATTAATCTGAAGGAGGAGTTCTTAAATCAGACTCATACAGCTCATACAGACTCATACATCTGTATAGTTTCAGCCTACAGACACCCCCCCCCCCCCTTCCCCCCCCTTGTACTTTATCAGATGTAGTAAATAAGATGTAATTAATCCTATTCAGGAGGCACCACTCCTTTTATACTGCCCTCTGCATCCCCTTTCCCTTCACTTTTTTACAAGCATATTCAGCTCCCACTTCCATATGCTCTGCTACCCCCTACGAGAGACTAATGCTTCATTCTCCCATCATCATAAAGGTCTCACTGATGTATGCAAATTATGACCTTCCTAGCTGCTTTGTAAGATTCCTATCCCTGTATTCATCTGTTAGCCTCCATAGTAACATTACTGGTATGATTAAAACCAGGGAAAGGACAAGTCACTTACTGTCTACATTTAGTGGAGTGCAACCCTTGGGTTCTTACTGACTTTTTTTTTTTTTTAATAGTATTACAGAGATAAAAGCAGTTATGGAATGTGATACAAGCAATATAAACTTGGTAGGGCATAATGCAACATGTTCAGAACTTGCTGAGTCCCAATATCCAATTTATTTTCAAATTGATAATTAATAAATTGATATTCTCTACTATGCTAGTGAATGGTAAATACAATAAAACATTTTTGATAAAAATCTCTTGGCAAGAAATCACAGTTTCCTAACATAAACAATGTCTTAAAGACAGCATTTGTTCCAAATCTTACAGAAATCTACCAAACCTGTGAAAAATATAGCAGCATCTCTCTCATAATGTATCTCCCCTCTTTAGAATTTAAAATCAGTTTCAAAGTAGTAATGTAAAATTTTGTCAATAATTAAAATTTTTTGAGTGCATTCACAAGAATCCTTTTCAACAGCAACAGTTATTCCCAGTAACTTTCTCCTGAACTTTTAGCCCCATAAGGTTAGCATTCAGGAAGCTCAGCTGCTGTCTAACAAACTTAATTAATCAAAAAGTCATTTCCGAGCTGTAACTATGAGTAAAAGTGCTTCAAGTGTACTAGCAAGCCTACAAGTTAATCAAAATGCTAATGCAGTACAAATTAAAGTTGTGATTAACATTTCACAGTAGCTGCTTAAGTGAATTGATCACACAAATGGGTTAAGCATTACTCATTTCCTCCAGCCCCAACTGGGAAAAGGTTTGTCATGGGTGGGGGAGGGATTATATATAAACAGCACCAAATCATCATTAAACTGTCACCAAGATGCTTCCATACACCAGTTCACCAGTTATCCATAGCAAGCAAAAACCCCAACACCACCGCCACAAAGGTAACCCTCCCTTCTCCCTACACACCTATAAAACACAAGCGGGCAGCAAGTAATTCCACCCCAACATGTCCAGGTACTTTCATTACAAAGCTCTTCATTGCTGTTTAGTATCTATAAATAAGCATTACTGGTCAGTATATGCACTACAAGTTTTTTGATTATTCTATTACTCCCACCCTCCTAATGTGAAATAATAGCCATCCGACCATGAAAACAGCCAGTATTTAAGGAACATTGCAAACATGGTGCTACGGCTGGACTGTTACTCCATACACAAAGAATACGTGTAGTACCTAAAGAGACACGGCCTCTGCTCTTTGCTGGTTTCTGAATAATCCTCTGCGTTCTCAAGTTAATTTGATTCTCTTCTCTCCCTTCAGTAAAGCTGCCCATTTTTTTATAGTTGCCAATGCATCCGTTAAACAAAACAATTATCTCTTTCCCTGGGCACCTCTGGGCAAATCTTACAGACACAACTGTAAAACAGGCCATTCCTGTAACTGCTACCACCTTGCAGCAAGTGATCGGCACACCTGCGCTAGCAACAGACAACGTAAGAGCTCAGAACACACTTAAGATCTTTTCCATTTCCTCACGGGCAGGAAAAGAAATAACCCAAGGGGTATGGCTCCCCGAGGCAACAGTTTTAGTGGCTGTTACGAACTGAGGAGGTTTAGGGAGGACAGGAAGTCCAGAGCTGAGGGACACTCTCGTTCTTTTAGTCCAGAAACCACAGCTCGGGCACCTCTGCTGTTTGCAGCTGTGTGGATATGGCCAGGACATACCTTCCGTGTGGGAAACAGTAGATACAGCTCCCACCATCAGTCAGAACAGTCTGCAGTTTAGTAGAGCAAGTGTTTTGCACATAAGCTAGCTCTGGAAAGGCAGCTGAATGGGGCAGCATATTTGACCACTCTGAACATGTACCACAAAACTGATTTTTATAAGCAGAACTGTAGCAAAAGCTGCAATTTAAACGACCAGAAACAACGTCTTTAACTATTTTAGAATGGGTAAGGTGGTATTACACACATGATCGTTCAGCTAAGGAAATGCAGTGCTTAACCCAAAGAGTTTTTTCTTTTCTGTCAAAATTAGATGCTCCAGAGGAGTAACATGATGGGGAACAGCAGGCCACCAATGACAGCATTACAGGGTCCTCATTTGGGGGGAGTGTATGTTTCCTCTGCAAACTTGTCTTTATTCTGCAGTTTGGAGTCTGACTTCATGTCCATCTTCTCTCAGTGCACAGCTACCCCACTGAGATGCATTTAACACATCCATAGGTAAACACTTCTCAAAGGTTAAGGCTGAGCTCCATGGCAGTTCTACTCCTGGCAATATTAAAATATTTTATCAACGATTATACTACAAGTGGAGGCTTGTGGCCAATCCCAATGCAAAGCCAGCAGCTGTCACATTATTTCCAAAAAGAGACTGCCCTGCTGAATGTGAGACTGACAGTATTACTGCCTCAATTATCCATTTCAATTAATGCAAATATAGGCAACAGTCTTAGATCAGCAGAGTAAGAACTGATCGCTGAACACACAGTCACAAAATATAAGGCTTGAAAAAAAAAGTAAAAAAGAGATTAGATTTATTCTGTTTCACATATTCTTAAATCAGAGATGGGAAAAATAGGAAAAAAAGGTGGGGTGCTGTCTTTACAATAATAATTATATTCTATAAAAATATTAGACAAATAATTTCATTAGAGGTTTTATTCTTTGTTGTTCTTCTGCAAGAAGTGGACAAGTGATTTTGAGCAGCTACTGGAGTGCTCGGTACCATCTTACTGACATCTCCATCTTTTCTCGGTAAAAACAATGCAGAGTGCTAGGCTTGAAGAGAACATGTAGTCTACTGTAATAGTATTAAAGGTAAGAGAGGCAAATAAAAATTAAGGGCCTTGACCAAGGTCACATAGGAAGTCATGGCAGATTTTTTTGAGCCATGGGAACCTTCTTCAGTGCTTTATCTATGACAGCCTGCCACTGATAAACTCGTTAGTTTTTGACTTGAGCTTTTCAATGTAGAGCAGGGACATTCGTTCACTCTAGTCAATGCCTCAGTGGCCATTCATTACAGAGATGGGTGTGGGAGCAGATAGGCGTTCACCTTCCAGAAGGTTACTTATTGCTAGTCCCCATATTTCTGCAGTAAAAGGGAAAGAATTCTGTATTTCACTCTGGGTATACAGATACTAAATTTTTTTTTGCTATAAGCTCCATCTATATCTAACAAATGCTAACTATAGGAAAACTGTAACAGAATATATTTCTTCCATTTTCTATGTTAACAATCACATTCCTCTATTGAGCAGCACCATGATACGACTCCTCACATTCTGTTAGATGCTTATGACTTCTATCTTTCATCATGAGTATAAATGAACTGAGTTCTGACATAACACAAAACTTCTAAGACATTTCAGGAAAATTAAAGAGTGGTTGCCTATTTTTTTTTTATTAGAAGAGAGTGAAATCTCACCTGAAATCCATCAGCTACATTTATCTATGTGATGCTGTTAACACAGTTTTCTGACTGACTGTTAACACCACACAGCCTAAAGCCACCAGCAATGAAAACGGCCCAGAGGATATTGGAGGAATGAATGGGAGGACACAACAGGTGGGGTGCAAGAGGAACCATTGGAGACAAGGCTGATTCAGGTGAAAGACAGCACAGGAGAGTGGAGAAGTTTAATAGTCTGTGATGGAAAGGCACAGGGTTTTTTTAACTTGCTTACGTATCATGGCTCACGATGGCAAATCTGCCCTGCAGAGGACCTGGGACGGAGGCTGCTGTACATACCCAGATACAACCACAAGCCCTTTGAAAGATCTTGCTTTCTTGTAACAAAGAAGCACTGATGATATGAAAAGTCTGTCATTCACATACTCATCAGCAAAAATAAGTTTATGTTCAGGTCACAATTTGAAGGTTAGCTATACAACCTTAACAGCTAAAGTACTTTGTAAGTAAATAAACAAAAAGTTCAACATAACTCAGAAAAACCAATTCCCATCTCACTGCTGAATTTTACATTTGGTGGTGCATGAGCATGTGTTCACACACACAGAACACCAGCCACTGAAATGTTTATCAGTGGACCCTTCTATGGTTCAGTTCCTTTTCCCAAAACATCTTTTTTTCCACCTCTGATGACCCAGAGTTCATCAGCAGGTCAGTGCTAAGGAAAAGGTAACAACCAGTATGGAAAGTGTAACCCTGTCTATTGCTTAGATTCTGGGAACTTTAACCTCCATTTGGAAAGCGTGACTAATAAGATGGAACAAATATGCTCCCAAGAGATGTAAACCATGTGCCAACTTCAAAATAAAAAAATGCTTGCATGTTTTTTCTTCTTTTTTTGTTGTTTTTGTTTTCTTGTTAAGGAGGAACTTTTTTTTCTTTAAGATGACAGTATATGTTACATTATGTAGTAGTTAACTGAAGGCCAGAGTGCCAAGGCCGAGTATGAAAGAGTAGTATTCTGAATTCTACTTTGGTTTAAAGGCACTGTTGAATATTTTAAGGTTTTTTCTTCTGAGTGCTTATTGTTTCTGAAATACCTATTATGCAGTAACAGGATTTGAGAATAAATTTCTTAGCAAAGCAGGATAAATACTGAGCAAAATAATTATTGAAAAGAATCTTTAATTTAAATTTTCTTCCAAATATGTAATTACCTCCCAAAATGTTAATTCCACAAATGTCTAAATGAACTTTAGGTATGTGATTTCTTTGAAACAAAGGTGAATTTTCTCATGTGACATTGTTCTCTGTTAATAACTGAGCATTATGAATAATCACTGTTCATACATTGAAGCTTTCAGCACCATGATTTTATTGATTTGAAATAACTGGAGTATGCAGAGTGCATTCAAGCACTGCTGGTTGCCAAGTTAAAGACTGCACAGCAATAACATCTGTGGCGTTACTTGCTTCTTACTTTTCTTAGTTTTAGTTTGCTTTTTTTGATACTAGCATTAAAAGCTTGTAGTTTTTGCTAGTGTAAGGTCAAGACTCATCCAAATCACTGGACACTGAATTGCCCAGGTATTTTGTCTGTCTAGAGCATTGATTAATAATTTCCCATAGAGTGGTTTTACAAACTGGTAGGCTTGACACAATGATGTTTGAGGTTGCCATATTGCAACAGGCTTCAAACAAAACCAAAGCCTCATTCTGCTAGTTGACACACAGATCACTGAAGATATTAAAATCCGAACAAAAAAAAGCAAAGAAAAAAGTAGGATGCAAGAATGATTGTCCCTATTTTACAGATACTGAACTGAGGAAGATAAGAACAGTTGAAGACTACCTGATCTTCAAGAAGCTATGTATGAGTCCTTGTCCAGTTCTGCTAAAGAGAGTACCATTCCCTCCTTGCAGAACCAGGGGATGGGTGTTCCCTGCATCAGCTAGGTCTCACCGTTCCTGCTGTAATGGTAACTGTGTTTTCCAGATATTGCAGCACTCTATTCCAAACTCAAAGCGCTGCTTCAACATTCTTTTGAGGCGTGCAGCTGTGCATGTGATCGCTTGTTACTAGTACTCCATAGTCAGTTTAGTTTCTGTGGGTTCTGACAATGGTGCAACCATAAAAGTCACAAGCCTCCAGACCAAGTTGAAAAACTGTGTTTAGAAGTGTGTTCTTTGACTCTGTGGTAATTGGGAAATAGTAGACATATCTTTTCACAAGCCTGAGAAAAATGCTGTATCTCATCGAAAATCACATTTCAAGACATATTTTATTTATGCTTGACAGTGACTACAGCACTTTTGGGTGCTGTAAAAATAAAAGTACCCATGGGAGACAGGTTCTTGGAGGATCAGCATAACAATCTGCAGGGAGCACACGCATGCAGGAATGACTTAAAACATTCCACAATACAGAGAAGAAAGCTCTTGCATATGAAAGAAGGTGAGCCCTATGGCAACAGATGCCTTCAACCAGAGTACCACAGTTTTTACCATGTTTGTTTATCTCCAGTTCTGTAGAGTGGGTATCTTTATGGGCATCTAGATCCTTCCTAAACATACCGTGGTATCATACTGTGTGGTACCAGTCCTCCATAGGACTGCACGAAATCTTCAGGTTCTTCTATATTTAAAATATTACAACACACTAACAATAAGTAGTAAACCAACAGGAGTTAAATACTGAAATGCATTACTATACCTGACATATTCTAATTGCTTGGTCCAGCACTGTCTTTGTATCAGTTGCATAATCTGGGCAAGGCAGCATGGCATGACTGAAGTGGGCTTGCAGCAGGAGATGTGTTTTTGTGTGTGAACTGTCAAATGAATGGGGATTGACTTCAATTGGAAGATGCTTTGCCAGTTCACTGTTCATCTGATCTTCATTGTGTCTTACAGGTAGATCTGTGTACTCATCAGCATTCTTGAAAAGAAATAAAAATAAAAAATTAACTATTGTACTTAACTTCAGAATAATTACTATTCCTTACTGAGACATTAAAAGTATATGCATTTAAATTACTACAGTTAGATTTCATTGTTAAAATAGCAATTTTACTGTCTGGAAAGTGTACTTATTTATCAAAATGATACGTGTGGGAAAACAACAGCTAGTAAAATATTCACAAATATTCACAAAATTTTAGGTTTTAAATTTTTTTTCACATACATGATTTCAACATTAGAAAAGAAGAAAATAAAAGCAGTGAAACAAATACATTCATTGGATGGACTCAGTATTTTGAGATGACCTACAGATTGGTTGGCTTTCAAAAACATTGTGAAGTTAGCCATAAAGAAGTCAATAATTCACATTTTCAGTTTTCAAGGTATCTACTTTTCTCTCTATATTCAAAACACAGTGAGTTTGAAATAGCTCTGGTAAGGTTCTTTTAAAATATATCTTCAATATTTTGAGCAGTCAGTGTCTAAGCAACAGATGATCAGCAATCAAAGCAAAGAGCAAAATTGTAAGCAGGTGCTTAAAACTATCCTCTGTGCTCCAGAGTGGGCCAGTACCATTCGTGCAAAAATGAAAGCTAAGAACTTTCTCACTGTTGCAAGAAGGAGCTGCACAACATCAGGTAATCTAAATGTAGTTATGAGTAGCAACACCCTTGGGGCTGAGAGGAAGAAGTATGACTGTTCTAGCAGCCAGAGCAGAGATGCTAATTCTCCTGCTAGGGAAATCCACTGTTTCTGAAAGAAAAAATATTCAACAGAAGCATCCTAAGAACTGTAACTTAGGTTGAAGAGTCAGTTCTATGACTTAATTGGTAACTTTTTGTCCAGAAAATTCTATTGTGAATGTATGCATACATATTGTTTGGAATGAGAATGATCTTTATAAAGTATAAAACTTGCAAGTGAAGTAAGAATTTTATAATATGTGATCTTTTCCCTCAGTAATTTAAGACAGTGTATTTCTTTTGCCATAAAATAAAAAGTAACCCAAAGGGCAATGTCTTTCAAACTATGGGCTTAGCAGAGACCACTAAATTAAAGTGTTCATGGTTTTATATTCCTCTTAAACTATAGATTTGTTATTATGCATTTTAGTCTTCAATCTCCATTCAGACTTCCTGCAAATCCGTATTAAAGAAATATGCACAACAGTAATCAATGCAGAATGAGGTAAAAGAAAAATGGCAATCTTAGAACACCTGATAGAACTATCTAATTGACTTCAAAGTACCCTATCTGCTCATTATTTAATATCCCAACCCACAGAACACACAAATTTTTTGACAATTCCTAAAAACAGTTAGATAGTTGTTTTTCAACCCCCTTGAAAATTGACAGCACAACATTTTCTATTTTCTTTACTGGCACAGTGAAACTACACCTTTTGTGTATTATTTTGTGACATAAATGTAAAAGGAAAGGTAAGTATTAGACAATTTAAGCTTTAGAAAGAATATCAGAATGTCATCAATTTATATCATATCTCAACTGCAGATTAGAACTGAAGATTGACTAAAGACAACTGCTGCTTAATCCTGGATGTCTCTGCTAGATCTCTTGTGAAAACTGGTCATTTATTCTCTGAACCTAAGGTCACAATCTTTTTAAGCCCTATAGAAGGCTGCATGTTTGCTTCACTCTTTTTATTTAACTGGCTTCTCCTTCAAAGATATTTTAAGGAATATTTACCAAGGAGATTTTTTTAACTTAGTTTCGCTTTGCAGTTAAAAGTAGCAGAAAGAAGAAAGATCAGCCAAGTTACTCCAGACCAATTGGTACTCCTGAAAATGCATTTTCCTTAATTCTTCCCCAGCATGTTTTATTTATCTCCAAAACACTCCTCTTATTTTAAACAACCTGCCTACTTAATTTCCTGTTTGTGATCATTGACTGTAAGTAAGTGAGATTCATTTTCTTATCTGCATCATGTAGGTAATTAAAGGAAATTGAGAATGGGTAGTGAAGCTTTTATACAACTGAGAATGAAGCTGAATGGAGGGCACTGAGGTCAGCAGAGTCCATTATATTTTTATGTGAGAGGCCAGTATGTCTGCCCTGTCCTTGTTTGCTTAGTGTAGGCTGGACAGACTACTAACTGCAAATCTGTTTCTCTGATTTGCCCAGCTGTCCTTGAATAAAGACATCTTCCATTGCAAAATGTTAAATGACAGTGATTGACAACTCTGTGATGAACTCTGCTTGTAACCCCCTGCTACTGTTTTCAGGTTGCAGAAGAAAAGACAGAATAAAGAAACATCCTTTGTAATCACCTCAAATGGGCCCTGCTGTTCACTCAATATTTTTTCATTTTAGTTTTCCTTTTCATTGTGAATCTCAATCTGTTCTGCAAAGGCTATAGCTTCAACTGTTCCACAAAACATATAATATATACTATTTTAGTACATTCTATCTGAATACTGTTCTTACTTCCATGGGTGAGGAAACAGATCATATTACGTATCAATCATTAATCTTCATTCTAAAGTCAAGAAACTTAATATGAACTTTATAGTTAAACCACAAAACACTGCTGTGCATTTTTCACTTTTTCTTCTGCTAAATCAGGACTATTGCAGCCCATGTGCAAATAATATGTTTACAAGCACCTACACAGTTAAGCATAACTTGGAGTATACCAGGAGATAACTAGGAATTTTAGCTATGGGTTCTGCAATCATGCATTTGGTAGTCATGTCACATCTCTTCTATAGGTCTGTAATGGACTTTCCCAATAATGTCTTCTTTTGGGCATTAGAGACTGCTGCATCATTTTGAGGGTGCAAACCTACATTTTGACCTGTTTGTGATGCAGGGTCATATAGGAAACAGCCACTTGCTTTGCCAGTGAGAAAAGTCAAATGTAGACTTGCATAAACTCGATAGTTACATTTTACAAGGCCAATGGGCTATTCTAATAATTTAATTCTGTTTCCTGCATAACAGCAATCACAGAATCATCTTAGAGTTCTGTCTGCAACACTGTGTTCCAGATATGCAGCTTATCATCACCCTTTATTTGAATTCCTAGCATTGTTCTAAAAGTAAAGAACTCATTCCATTTTAAAATGTATCTTTTGCATTTTTCTGGTACTATGAGTCATTTGAGGAGTCAGACTGAACTAAAATTTAAATAAAGTATCCAACATGGTGAGTACTATGCTCCACAGTGTTCACAGGGTTAAGAAAAAAAATATCAGATTTTCTTTCTACCCACAAAATGTGTAAGTTTAGCTGAAATTACTGATTTATAGTGAGAGCTGAACTATAAACTTATACCATATGTAAACTTTCTGAAATATTTTAAATCTCAAGTAACTACACTTCATCATCTCTCTACAACAGAGAAGAGGATACTTGTGGAGCATAGACAGAAATGGGATCAAGGTGAGCAACTACAGTAAACTTGAATATTTTAAGTTCAGTTCAGTCATGGGAACGGTAAAACTTGTAAAGTTAATGAATTCTAGACTATAAAGAGCAGTTGATTAATTTGTAACAATGAGGGTCTAAACCAAACCAAAAATAGTTTCTCACATTCCAGAGTTGAAGCAGTAGTCTTTTCTTTAGCCATGCTGTTACTGAAACTACCTTAGAATTGACTGCCTGTAAGTTCCTTTTCTTTATACATGTACAATGAACCCAAACACACCATATTCTCAACTTTGATAAACCTGCAACTTGTTTTGCTCTTTTTCAAGTTTCTGATATAGAAAGAAACAAGGAAAAAACGTTCTTAGGAAATCTGATACCAAAACTAACAGTTAAGCTGAAGTATTAAAAAAAAATCTTGCAGTAAACTTCTACTAAAAGTAACTACCAGAATAACAAAAAAGGAGAAAAGATGAAGATAATTTTTAGCTAATACAGTAATTGCATCCTCTTTACCTGAACCTTGGCTTAAATTACATAAAATTCTGGTAGTCTAAGTACTGCAGAAATCATACATTTGTGCATAGAATGATAAATAAAAAATAAGCTGCAATAAATAAATGTGGGTGGTTTTTTACAGCTCTTCTGCAGTTAACACTAATCACACATTATGAAGTAAATTTTAGTTCTCTGCTATGAGAAGTTCAAAGGTATGCCAATATGCAATTTATTTTCCCAAGTGAAACCAGCATATTTTGATCTTTAAGTAACTGGATAGGCAAATATAAGCTCAACAATAATATTATTATATAATTGGCTTTTCCTTTTGTTCCATTGTACAAAGTGCTACGGAGTATTTTAGTGCAGTGTCCTGACCTGCCACTTCCACATAGTGCTACAGTGTATAGGAAGTAGCTGGACTGCAATTTTTAAAGCAGTCTGTAACTGTCCTCATTTGGGTGATATCTATGGTATCCTTACTATAGGATAGAGAAAAGTAGCATGTTCAAAACAGAGAAATAACAAGCACTGGTAGTTTGTGAGTAGCTAGGTAGCTGAATAATGTCTTAGATTCACAAACTCTGAATTTTTCTTTGAGGATACTTGAACTTCTGTACTTAAAAACATCTGAAATTATTTTGGTTTTTCATATATACATATATGTATATGTCTCCATTCACATGCTGACAAAAGTCTCATTTGATTCTGTTAACTGCATTATAAGGAAAATAAAAAAAATAGCTTCACTGAAGTTCTCAAGTTAATCTTCCTTTGCCCATGCTCTTCCCAAGAGCACAGACCATATAATGTGACATAATAATGACACAGGTATATATTACGAAAATAATTTAAATTAACCAACATATTTATACTGTATTTTATCATCACATTTTCAAGTGTGAATTTGATTTATAAGCAAAGACATTAAATTTATACAGATGCATCCTGGCAAGCAGCTGGAACACAATCAAGCTTACATTTACTCAGAAAACAAATTTAAAAAAAAAATGGTAAAAAGAAAAAAAAGCCCAAACTGCCCACATATTAAAAGTTGTTTTTCAGTCATACCAAAAAGTAAAGTAGATAGCAAAATGGAATTGGAGAAGTACTTGCTAGAATTACTGCTCTGAAAATTGTATCTGTTAGGTATTCCATTATAAACTCCTATTTTGAGGAGTTTACTGGTAGCTTATAAATGTATATGCTTTGGTCTCAGTTTTACAGGACATAATTCAAACTTCCAGAGTTTAAAATGTTTGGGTGTTTTTTTACTCTTAGATATAAAAGATCTAGGATATTCCAGTTAAAGACAGTTCTAAACATATGTTACTAGTTATAAATTTTAAGAACAAACATGATGCATGTGTTCAAGATTCATATTATAGACAAAAAGAAAAAAAAAAAGTAATTTCTACCAGCTTATTGAAGCTGCTACATAAACAGGGCTATTTATATTGGAAGCCACCTTTTAGACAGCAGACACCGGCACAAGGCCTCCTCACCCTGTTTTATACTTGTAAAAATATACTTTTAAGACAAACTTTGCAGAAGTGACATTCCAAATTGTTAGGGCAGCCTGGCAGGCTCCTCTATGCAACAGAGCAGGCTGAGGTTTTGTAGGGATCTTGAAAAGGGGCTAACATGATGCAGAAGAAGAAAACAGAAATTGTCAGGCAAGATTAGAATATATTTCCTGCACGATACTGTAATTCACCACAGAGACCATTTCTAAATAAGCTCCTTGCCTTCATATACCATGCACCATCGCTCCTTGTCAACTGCATGTGTATGGCAGCGCCACCAAAGGGCACCCGGCGTATCAGAGCCAGCCCTGCAGCCCAGCTCCTTTCCCACGGGGGCTTCCCCGCCGCCCCCTGCCAGGGCGGGTGGCTGGCAGGGAGGCAGGGCAGGCAGGCAGGGCAGGCAGGCAGGGCAGGGAGGCAGGGCAGGGCAAGGCAGGACGCAAAGCCCCTGCCGGGCACAGGGTCAGAGCGCGGCCCCCGGGCACCGGCTGTCCTTGGCTGCTGAGAAGGGATTCTCTCTCTGGCACTGGTGCTGCACTGGGGGCTGTGCCTGCCCTGACTCTCCGCTCCTGCTTGGGTAACAGGAAAATGATCTTGCCGCTTCCCTGGTACTCCATCAGCGCACTCTCCACTCTCTACTTTTGGAAAAATGACAGGCGGAAACCAGGTAGGTGTAGGGTGGAAAGCAACATCCAAGGGATAAGGGCCGCTCAGTATCTTCTTGAAACAAATACTAACCCTTTTTATTAGTTAATTAGTGGTTAATGCATTTCCAGAGATAAAAGATATGTCTCAAAAAAAGAAACACAGAATTCAAATAGTAAAGTTAATCCAATAAACTAGGTAGGAGCAAAATAGTGAGGCTGGGCTACCCTGGGCTCTGTCTCTAGATTTAAGACTTATCAGAGCAGGAACTGGAAGTTTCCAGTTCAGCATGAGAAACTGAAGAGATAAAGTTGTAAAACCCAGTAACATGCAAGTATGTAAATCTATTATCTTTTAAAAATTAATTTGTAACTATCTTTCAGGATTTAAAATGGGCACATTTCAGTAATGGGACTTACAAATGTAGTTTATAAGAACATGAAAGTTAAAAGCTCTTATAGTACTCACATTAGTGATCAGAGAAATCATACATAACTGTATTCTCAGACTTACAACTTTAAACAGACAAGTGTTTGATTTTCACTTTTAAATAGCTGCATATGATAAAGACCACACATTTTACAATTATAGACATCATAAAAAGTACAAGCTAGGGCAATGAAACAGTTGAGTGATCACTTAAAAACACGCTGAAGGGTTTAGATTTCACAAGTTCACCTCTTACTTAAAACATCCAAACTACAAACTACTGATGACATTCCTGATGACCAGGGGTCAGGAGTCTGAAAGACCTTTGCCACTGTGCACAGAGCAATAGGAGGTCAGCAATATTAGCTACCAGTAGCAGAGAGTGACCTGGCAGATCTGGGAACTTCTAAAGTACAAAGTTAAATTACAGACCTCTGCTTCAGCATAGAGTTGCTAAAAGAAAATGCAAGCATGCTAGCACATATGAGAGGGAGGATTATATAAAATAACAATAATTTGACATGGGAAAAAAGTTCTTAGGACTTCTATACTAACTTGAAAGTCGATTCCCCCCCCCCCCCCCCAAGTTTCTTAAGCATATCAGAGAAGCTAGGTATCAGCGTACAGAAATATACAGTAATAGATAATACAGTCATTATAATTGGTTTACCAAACAGCAAAACCCATACTTATAGAACCATTCTGTTTCAGAATAATTTCCTTTTAAAATTGCATACATTCCTGAAATACATCGAACCAAGGAATGAATTCATGATTTTAAGTCTTAACTCTCACAATCCATAAAGTTTATGATTACAATCATAACTCAGTGCTTCATTTTCCTCCCAAATGTGTAAGTACTTTCACAGTATTAAGCTTATACAACTTTCATAGAGGTGGCTTTAGTTCACTCTCATTTTTTTAAGTTAAATTATTGATTGTAACCAAGCTGGTAACACTTGCCCAGTCAGTTTAAGGAAAAATAAATGCAAAAGAAGACTAAAGTAGGACAAAAATTAGAGAAAATATCTGAAACTGGTATGGCATACACATTCTTCACCTACAGCAAGTTACTCTGACCATAGCAAATAAATATAAATGGAATGTCATAAATTCCATTAAAAAAGTGAATTATAGTGAGAATTACTACATTTTATCACTGGAAATGGGATTGTTGAGATTTTTGCCTCTCCAAGATGCCAGACTTTTCCCATTACTTTTCATGAGAATGCTTTGAACCTGCCCATTCTGAATACATTATCATCACCCCATTTTTAAAATCTCAAGACCTAGATGGGGCAGTGACCCACAACTTTCTTCCCTTGTAATCTCTGGTGACATTACAGGAAAGATGTAAACCTGACTTTTTGTGGCCGTACTGAAACTAACTGTATTGCACTAACACAGAAAAGCTTTTCAGTACGTGAACTCAGTAATGTGCTAACACAAAACTGGGATAATCTCTGAGCGTACATTCAAAAGTCTGATTGCCATGAGAAATCTACTTCAGTTCTATTTGGACGTTTGTCCACAAGCTGAGCTTGGCTGAATCAGCTGGCTCAACTGCTGATTGAGATGATGATAGCAATAAAAACTGGAATAGCAAATCTTGGCACACAGCTTTCCCTGGGAAAGCGATCAGTCATTTTCCATCTTTGGCTTTGATTCTCCATTGGGATCTTCCAGTGCAGAGCCCAGACCCAGGGAAGAAGTTAACAGATCTCTGCATTAAGTTAATGATACTTTGCATGGGAGACAGGAGTAAGCACTACTAGTTCTTTATGTGAAATGGGGCCCATACATACTGTATATGTTAATGGCAAGCTGTAAAAGCTCTGTGTGTTGAAAACCGTATTTCAGATCTGCTGACCTGTGGCAGCTCCCCTAGTGGGGAGCCACAAATGCACACTGCTGCATTTTTGTACTGGATTAAATTCCAGATCTAGACTACTGTGTGACCAGAGACAAAAGGGAATAAAAAGTTCACAGGCGTGAATACCTGTCATCATGTGGTGAAATGACTAGCAGCGTCTGTTCAAGAAAGGCTCAAGCCAGAATAATAGAAGAACAATATGAACTGGCAGAAATATATGGAAACTTGGAAGGTGCCTACATGCACAATGCCTTTTCAGCAAGCCAATGCTACTGGTCTCACTCTGAGCACTTTTAAATGAAAATAGTTTAATATAATAATAAAAAAAACACAACTGTAAGAGGAAGTGACAGCTGCTGCAAGTAAATTTCAATAAGAGTAGCTCCCTGCTGATAAAAACTGGCATATCTCCACTCATTTCAGTGTAACTATGTGGATTAACATTGCTTGAAAATCTGACCCAATGTTTTGAAGAACTCAAGAGCTACAAGGTAATGCAGAGATGGAAGACGCTGATAATTGTAAGGCTGAGGAAGAGAGGGAATCACTGAGGAAACAGAAGTCAGTAAAAGGAAAAATATTTGAAGTCTATTAAATAAATAGACTATCTGTCAGTATTTTAGTGTGCTTGATTTGAGGAAGTTGTATCAACACTTCTGTCATGAATGACCAGAGGTCTGATACAGTGAGTAACATGGCAAAAATCCCTTGGACCACACTTGACCTTAAACAGAACATCCCATTACCTGAATGAGACATACCATGCACTACTAGGGCAGATCTAAGCCTTTTTGGATAGCAAGTGATAATTTTTGTTGGTGATGTTCACTGCACACACATTTGTGAGGATACTGTAAACTCGGGTTCCTACACAAACTTATACCATGTATTTTCTACCTGTAAATAAAGGCATTCATCTAATGTACACCATAAGAGCTGTATTAAAAAAAAGAAGAAAAAAAAGAAAGATAACTGACGATTAAGAGTTGCAGATATTTTGCCTCTGGTGTAAAGTTTTAAGAACTTCTTTTAAAAGACAAAAAACCCAGAGATTTTCAGTACCAGATGTCTAGGAAGATCCCATTTGGCTTTGAGCTACTTAAATTTGCAATCATGTATTTATACATCTAACAGAGCTTCTGTTTCCCCTAGAATCTGAAAATTAACTAGCTTTGTAGCATCTTCCTTGATCTGCCACCCGTGCCCTGAGGATTAGAGACTCCACCTGAGCTTGTTTTACAAGCATAACAGAAAAAATTAATCTCTGCTGGCAGCGATCCCACTGGGATACTGATGAATAATGATATCCCTCTTTTGCTGCCCTCTCAGTCCACTAGAAAAGCCACTCTAACCCAGCAACGTGGAAACCGCTGAAACCATTCCAGCTGTGGATTAGCAGGCAGTCAAGCATCCATCTGTTCTGTGTGAATCAAGAGAAAGCAAACATGCATTCTTATAGCTAAAGAAGTATTAAAAATTAGCATCTTATATGACTGCATATAGTAAGTATTAAGACAATCATATACAAAAGAAAAATAATTATCTACACCTCATGTTGTTTACACTTGCTTGCTGTCTTAAGCAAATGATAAGAGTTGTAATTCATCTCATTAAAATCTACAGAATAATGTGCATTCAATGATATAGTATTTTTAAGATAAATTTTCATAATATTGTAGGTATCAGTTATACCTAAAAATATTTTGCAAGTAGACATGCATATATACACTAAATAAAGTGAACATAGTAGCATGCC
This sequence comes from Falco naumanni, assembly GCF_017639655.2. Taxonomy (NCBI): domain Eukaryota; kingdom Metazoa; phylum Chordata; class Aves; order Falconiformes; family Falconidae; genus Falco; species Falco naumanni. Next base: position 70,204,369 of record NC_054059.1, on the reverse strand, counting down.
TTCACCTTGACAGGAGAAGGATTTGAGAGACCTGTTGTGAGAGGAATTTTAGCCATTTTCTCAACTGCAAAGGTGAAAGCAATAGACTTGAGTTATTTTCTCTTTCTGAAAACTAGCAGTTTGAACAATCTCTGCTGGCTTGCTAGTCTTTTCCATTAGAAGACAGAAAGGAAAGGCAGTGGAAAGTTGGCATGTGGGCAACCCAGTCAAACTGGTGATGTCTGATTTGACTCTTCCACAGGCAACAGGACGATGATCTACTACAAATTAAGGAAAGCTGTATTCAAGCATCATATCAGATAAAATGACTTAGAAAAGTGTGCAATTTGACAGTTTTCACGTACATTTTCAGTATTTTGCCGGATGTCTGGCTCACATTCATTAAGCTTCAGAGGTGAAGAAAATCTGCAATCATTTGTTCTCCAAAAGCAAGCTTAGTATGCTATACCACATTTACAAAAATATATTAACTTTTTCAAATGCTAAAGAAAGTTTTGGCTTTTTGATATCAAAAATCCCTCTGCAATTTCTTCTAACATAGGTATAGGTAGCATGAGCTACCTAAGTAACTGTGAAACAAAGCACATTGTAAATATTAGACAAATAATAGGAGAGGCCGATTTCTTAAAAGTTAATTTGTGATAATATAGAACATCAACATTTAAAACAAAATTCAACCTTCTAAAGCTAGCCAGGTTAAAAAAATCAGGGAAAAAGAAAAGAATGAGACAAAGAAAGAATCTAAATGTAAATAGGAAAATACAAGTGTCAGATACTTCATTAAGGACTGATCAGTAATCCTCTTATGTCCTTTTTTTTTTTTTTCTTTAAACTACTATGCTAAAGGAACAATTTATTGGATACCAATCTTGTATGATGTAATTATTTCAGCCAAACCAATCATTATCCTGAAATTTCTGTTCCAATCAGGGAACAAGCTACAAAATGCCTTCCTCTTTCTTAACAGTTTTACAAGTCTGAGCAATAACTTCTCTCCTGACAGAAAAACATTTGTGTGTCTTTAAACAGCAGTTAGTAAGGCTGAGCTGGCGTCACTAAGTGAACTGAATTCTGTGAAAACAAATTCATCAGCAATATAATTGTAACTGTATAATTAACAGTGTAATAGTATAATTCTATCATAAGTAAAGGCAATTAACTAGAAACCAGTGAAGACAAAAGAACTGCAGGCTGCAGAGGGCCCAAATCTGCCTACTGCACTTTAATTACAAATTGGGAAGGTCAAAGTCGGTAGAACTTGTGCTGACTCCCTAAAGGCACACCAAGCTTGTAAGTCTGCCTTCTGGAGTACTTGGGGCATGGGAGCCCACGGCCACAAAGCAGTGCTGTGTGTTATAGAATGTTCAGCTTTATCTTAATAAAGATGTAGTTTAGACCTTCAGTTGTGTTTCAACAAACACAAATGTTATGTCAACAAATACATTGTATATTTATTTGAAAGTAGAGTCGTATGACATGACTAGTGAAAAAGTGTCATTTACTTTTCAGTATGAATACTTCACAAAGTATTGGCTGCATGTACACAACTATGCATAGTTTGAAACCTTGCATAATGATGATGTCTACAATTCTAACTGCCAAGTGGTAAGAAACTTTTGTGCTGAAATCAATCAATCAATCAAAAAATGGTGCATGGTTGAACTTCCTGCAGCTTTAAGTAGTCAGCTAAAAGAAGCTTGCTATCACTGAACTTGCTTCCAGCACATATACCAAGGACAAGCACTGATCTGCCACAGATGGCAGCCAGCGTTCACATTTTTAACTACAAGACCAGGACAGTATTTGTATCTGCCTTAGCAGATACAAGTGCAATAGTTCCCCAGCTCATCAAAATATATTTCATTGGTATATGTGAGCGTTTTGCTGCTATAACTTCATCTATAGCTCCTGTTAAAGGAGTTTATTTCCACATTTTTCTGACAGAAACAGTTACTAAAGGAACTGTTTGAAATGTGGATACAGACCGAAGCTACCGGCTTCAACTACGACATATACACTTCTCCAAGTTTTTACCTCAGATGTTGCACCATAATAAAAAAAAAATTCAAAAAAAAGAAACAAATTAAAGATACTATATTATTTCCAAAATAACAGTTCTTGTCTTAAGGTCTGCCTCATGAGAAATGTATTCAAACCTTTAGCTTCAACTTTAAAATAGGTTTTGTTTTAACTTTCCTGAGTATTGACTCATTTTTTTAATCTGGCAAGTAATGTCAGAAGTTGGGTAAACAGATTGGACGGAAAAAAGAGATATGTTAAACAGAGATTAGACAGTCATGTGTATTGGAGATGGGAAGGTTTTATATTTTGTGGTTTTGAACGTAATTCTTTCTTATTGATGCCATAAAAAGGAAAGACTTATGTTGTGTTCAGTTAGCTGTCAGTGGTGGGCATTGTCATCTTGATTTACCAACTGATTGTGCTTTTCTGGAGAGGCAGGCAGCATATGATGCTTTCAAACTAAAAATCAAACAATCATTTGGAAAAAGAAAAATAGGAAATAATTGTGTCATGATGCTAGAAAAAAATTACTATATTCAAGTACTACAAGAACATTAAAAACTGCTCCATCTACTGGGACCACAGAAAAATCAAGACAAATTTAATCTGTGAGTATTCATATGTGTAAGTACTCTTTCTGCTAATTACAAGGTATTTTGAATATACTGGGTATAGATGACACAATTTAGATGCTATTAAAATGCACTGTAACATTTTGTTTTATTTTCATGAAGCCAAACACAATTTTCAAATTTAGACAATTTTATTAAATACACTATGGTACTATCTAGATGTTCCAAGTGGGAACTGAAGCACAAATGCTTTAAATACTAAAGTCCAGAGAGTATAGGCCCTATAAAAGTTAAGGAAATGATCCTGGAAATGCCTCTATTTAGGATGATGTTTATGCATTGAATGGTCCTAGGTATGGATTTATTGTGAAGAAAAGATTTAATGGTAAGAGGTAACAGTTTTCTCCTGATACAAGGGGTCACTGAAATATGCACAAGGGCTGAGGCCTGTTCCTATTTGTTGAGTGGCCACAGCAGTCATGCTCATATTGTTGAGAATTCATGATATATGTGAAACCAAATATGTAAGTTCTTTAAAAGTTAGCATGTAACATAATTAATTCTCATCTGATATAAAGTTTATGTAATAAGGTGTTTTCGTGACACTGAAATGTCATATTTAAAAAGAATAACACAATGAAGACAGTCTTACTGCACTTTTATTATGAAGAAAATAATAGTAGCACCTTTATTTTCTTCTAAATTAAATGTAAATTTAAACTGGAAAATGACTGACCTAGGAAGAGTGATCTGATTTTTTTCTGAAATGGCTATAGAACAGTACATCAGTTTTATATAATACCTTAAACCCCCCCCGAAGTAATGCTTCTGCCATGGCTTGCAGAGAAAATATTACACAAAATAGCTCACATTAGCTTGTTCTTGGGCAGTATTTTTGTAACTTATTAACTCCCCTTTCCCTGGCATCTAACTGGAGACCAGTTGAAAAGGTGATTTATTACTGAGTCAAAAATCTTTGTGGCAGCTTTAAGGTAGAATCCTGTTGCAGAAACAGTATAATTTTTGAATGAGAGTGTAAATACTCACAATGACTCGCATATTTCCCTGGTTAGAATAGGATGTGCCAATGATGATGAACAGAAAATAAAGGTATTGGTTGAGTTATTTAGAATCTCGTACTGCAAATACTGAATAGGTAGTGAAAGACAGACAAGACATAAATAACTTTCGGCTATGTATCTTGAAGAGTGCCTGTTTCATGAATCTCCTCCTTCGACCTTCCAAATCTGCTACTTCAGGAATCCCAGATTTTCTGCTGAGTTCCAAAATACTTAGTCTAATACAAGCCAGTGTAAGAAAACCATGTCAATTACTGGATAGAAATATAGGGAAGAGGTATGTGGATACCAATTTGATAAGCCCATGTTTATGTCACAGAAAGATGGATATGTATGCCTCGCTACAACACAAATAACCATGTTGTGCTGTCCCTAAGCTCCCCAGTTAGAAAGAAACCATTGCTTATAACCAGTTTATATGAAAGACAGTAGTAGGCACAAGAAAATCAACCAGTTCTTTCTTGTAGGTGGAACTCAAAAACAAAAATAAGAGACAACATGCAGATAAAACAAGGGATGAAAAATGGTAATGTTCTCTCCTTCACTGTCTGGTATGAACAGATATGATGAAGTATTTGCTCTGTAAATAAGAATATTAACCAGATGACCAAATAAGTGCAGTAACAAATCACCAAAAATCATGAAGCTAGTGGATCTAGCCATCACAGACCTGATTAATCATCAAGACAGACCTCCTTTCCTCAAGGTACAAAAAATTGTACATTTGATTTTAAAAACATTTGTGGTGATGCTGCTTCAGTACAGAAAATTAAAAAAATATACCCCAAAGTATCTCTTACTATTTTTTACCTAGGCTTCCGTTTTAAACTTTGCACCTAACTTTCAGAATAAAAGGAAACAGTCTAGGTACCACAGGGAAATCCAGCCTGTCAGTAATAATTCATGAACACTTTCTCATCAGTAACACTTAATGCAAGAAGCACCATAACTCAACAGTGATTAAGCTCATTTGGATTACTACTGTCTGAAGCACAGTTAGAGAAGTTTTAAAGAAAGCTCTATGGAAAAGCATCAAACATTTTCTCTCCGAAAAATAGCAGGGTCACTAGCACAAGTCAGTTACAGAAGTAACTGAATCTGAACTTTGCCTGTTAACTGCAAACCTAATGCACATTTCACACCTCCAGTACAGATTTACTGGGAGGAGAAGGAAAAAGCATGATTGTACCCCATCTATTTGTATCACTTACTACTGTATACTTCCAACATGACTGGAGGTGTTCCCACTTGCCATGTTCCTGCTCATGTTATGGATACTTCAACCCCTAAACCATACTGAAAAAAAATCATTTGATCTTGCAGAATGCTGGCAGACGATCAAATGAAAAAAATAAACCAAAGAACAGATACTGGAGAATTGACTATGAATGGTCCTGACTGCTAAGTGGAAACAATTCTTGCTATCAAGAGACTTTTTTGAGAGATTCATCAGAACTAGAAACAGGATGACTCAAAACTACTTTTTTATGTGAGTTGCAAAGATTCATTGATAACTCACTGGTGAATCATCCTGCATTCATCATGCCATCAGCATGGCAAAATATCCATCTGAAACACAAAAAGCCTTAAACATTTAAAACCCTTAATATGATGATAAACTTCTGAATTCTTGAATGTGATCTTGCTTTTTTCTTGGTTTTGTTTTAAACAAATGTTTGCTCCTTTTCAAGTTACACACTGACAATTTGGTAAAAACTTGTATACATCCCATTTCAAACCCACAGCATCAGTATCTTCTTTGTTACAATTGTATACTTCTACCTTCCTCACATACATCAGACAACTTGTAAATGTCTAAAGGCTTGCAAGATTATGAACAAAGCAAACAAACAGAAGACCCACCCATATGTCACATCTACAAAATCCTGTAACTGTATTTGGGAATTGTTTTGGTTATTCTTAAATAACACAGTCCAAAATCCAAAATTTTAAAACTGAGTGATCAGTGGAATAATCACAAGTATAATTATGTTTTGCAATGAGCCTTTTTGTACTATAGCTACAGCTTTCAGTTCCAGCATCATTAAGAGATTCTTCAAATTACTTTTTAAATATCCTTTTCCCTCAGGATTTTCACTTATACCTAATTAGACTACTTACCCCATGCCATGTAATTCCCTATTGACAAAACTGCTAAATGCTTCAATAAAGAAGGAAGAGGGCACCAGTGGAGCAAGGCAGATGTAATGTCATTGGTTAACAATAGAGGTGTGAAGCAACTGCTGTAATTATAAAACTCATTAATTCACAGTGTTTAGGGGAAAAAAAAGATCCTTGGCAATAACTCTCTTGAAATGGCAATTCTTTTCAACACTACATCAGATTGAGAAAAAAATCTTTTCATTTACACCTTCAAGAAGATAGAACAGTAATTCTACTAGTAATTATGAAAATCAACATCTGCATGAAAAGCACAGAAAAATTGTCAGCTATAATGGCATTCAGCATTCATACATTCTTTTCATCTTTCAAATTGAAACTGGACAATTTTTGACCCCTAACTGATTTTATTTTTAGTCTCGTTCCTCTTAAGACTGTAAATGGACAACTTTACAGATTATATTGCCAGAAAATACTAATAAAAGAATAAGAATTAAAGCAAGGTTAATGAATTTTACATTTTACAATTTCTGCCCAACAGTAGTGCGCTAGGTTTTGTCTACAACAGAAATATTTGCCATTTACCTTTGTGCTTCATGGATGCAAGCTGTTCAAATAGATGAGGAGACCTGACATAAGACAGGCAGCACTACGTTCTGCTTCCATCATTCATCTTCCATATGCTGCTCACTAGCTTGAGCAGTGTCATGAAATGTCCCTCATCTCTTCTAATGTTATTCTCAAACTTTCCCTGTCCAAATTTGTCTAAAAAGAAATCCTGAAGTTTCTAAGGAGAATTTTTTCTCTAGAGAGAAGAGATTTTAAGAAGACAGCAGCTGGAGTAAAGCTCTCACCTTGAATGCTCAGCATTATATTATTTGACTTCTGTTCACTAGTGGGTATTCCTTCTTAAAATTTCAGTTATTTTATATACAGCGCATATAGGAATTGTGGTTGATTATCAGTTTGAATTCAGCCAAATAGACTGAATGTCATTTCATATAATTTGCAATGTTTTCTGACAACAGAACAACAGATATTGCAGGGTCAGTGACAGCAATTCCCCTGTTTAGGCTGTCTAACACTTTCCATTATAAAAGATTACTGTGGCCTTTATTTCTGAGCTGTAACACTCCGAATGTTTGCAGCAGGTGATTTAAATTTATCAGAAAGAAAGTCTCTGTACTAGAAAAGTGGCTTTCCTAGTGTCATGAAATACTGATCAGGTTTTGTTGAGATGCAAACTGTTGAACAGCAGTCTTTATTTTGCTGTTTGTATTTCTCCTCAAAGAAGTTTTGGCAGCATATCAAAACAATAATGAATATAAAAGAACATACATAAATACTGTAAGATGGGACTCTAGATTTGCAGTTAACACTTGGAAATCAGAATATTACAGAATTTGGGTAACTTCTATAATGTATTACAAAGACTACAATCATAAGTGGGCAGAAATAAGTTTTCCTGGATAAAATTCAGGCTATTCTTGTTTTCAAATATGTTTGTATAACTAGACTTATATAATTTTGAAAAAGAGTATTTTTTAGATATAACTACTTAGGTACTTAAAAAGGAACATGGAGAAAACCTTGATTCTTTTCTGATGAGAATGTAATACTGTCATGCTGCATTGTACACTGTGCCTCCGGATTTGTACCCTAAATTTTTTTTTGTCTTACATTGCCATTTCTCTACAAAACAGTCATTAGACTAACTGTAGGAGCTGGCATTATTGCAAGTTATGACCTCAGGGACTGTGAGGTGGCTGGGAGAAGGAAAAGAACGCATTTTAGGGAACAGGTGTTCCCCATATGTCTCCCCCACTTATTAAAACTGCTGTGTCTTCCCCATCGTCCCAGTGCAAAATGGTGGCCCTGGTACAGATTTAGGATGTTGACAGGCAGTTATTATTGCGGCATTTCAATATTATACCTAGCTTAGAAAAAAACAAGTATCAGATTTGTATGGATACTGAACATTATAAAGGGACATAAAGAGAGAAACAGCTGTTTATAGTAATTTTGATGTACTGATTAGATGAAATACTTGAAACTTCAAAAATGACTCAGGTATACTATTCAAAACAAAAAAATGAAATTATAGATCAGGAAAGAAAGTTTTTTTTTTAATTTCAGGGTTTTTTTTTAATACACTTCTAAGTGTCTACATGTGTCATGAGTTAACATATGTGTAAGTTAAGAAAATATCAGCACTTACTGTCAGAATTAGGAGCAATTCTTCAATGCTGCTTTCAGGTTTCAATTGATCTTTGAACATCCCAATAGTTGGATGCTTCAAATAGTAATAGGAAGCAATGCGGCCATATGTCAGAGGTTCAATGCTGCGATTATCCTGTTAAAAGAGGAATCAAATATACATGGTTCCTACAGGGTTCAATATGAATGGTTTCTACAAAACTGTAAAATATTTAAAGACTACTCTGCAAAAGAGAACAGCAAAAATGATTTAACATCATAATTTAGCTGCAACCCCAACTAAGCTCAGTTTTCAATGTAAGTCTCACAAATAGCTCCATAGACAAATTGAATCAGGAGCATGTATACTGCTGTTCCCAACTTTTAGGAGCATGTATCTTACTGAATCTTATAAGGCACAGATTAGTCTTACCTCCCCAACTTCAATACAGTAGGAGCATTCCAAATCGAAGAGGGATTTCTCAACAAGGCTTGAGAGGTACTTATTCATAGTGTCATGGCTCACATCATCCAAGTTATAGTAACTAGATAAATTGAAAACAGATGCACTACATGAATACTTCTTAGACTGAAGATTTTTAACAATAACGTCTTGTAGGAAAACTTACAAGGCTGCTATAATACACACACATACTTGGAACAGCAAATATCCACATTAAACAATTAAACAGAATTATTCCCTTATATAGTCTAACAAGAAATTAATGATTCTTAAATGGTTGGTGAGAGTAACCAACATAATACAAGCATGTACATAGAGAAAGATGGCAATTTATCTGTCTATTAATAGAAAAATTGATACAAACAGAACTCAACTGGTTATATTTTGTTAGTGGGAAAATTCTCCTGATTGCATATTTTCCTGATCATATAAGTACAAAAGTCAACTAGCAATAATAACACAACTAACAATACTTTAACTTGAAGAGAAAGGAAGAAAGCCCACCAAGGATAGCAAATGTTCCTACATCCTGGAACTCTGAAAACTAAAACTAGGCACATACAGTGACATCTCTTGTAAATGTCACCTTAACCCCACCCAAACGCTCATGTTTATTGTTTTATTTTCATGTAATTTGATTCTCAAAATCACTAAAAAAAGGAATCAGGTATTTTTTCAATGTGGTTATTTCACATGTTCATTTTCAGGTAAAAGTTATTAGGTTAACTATATACAGCAACAATGGCTCTTAGTATCTGTATGAAGGAAAAATGCTTATAAAGTGTGCCAAAAAATATTGTTATATCAGCCTATAACAAAGACCCAGTCACTGAAGTTCGTACTTCTTAACTGCAGAACTTCAGCTGTGTTACAAGATTCTTACTAACACAAACTAGTATCATTTCAGGGAGAGCTCCAGATAAAAATGTAGTAAGAAGTTTTGTCCTAGATTCAACATGGGCACCAATTCAGAAAGTAACAATTAAGTTCAATGAGCAGTAAAGCAAAACTGAGCATGCTCAGAAAGTTCAAAAATTCTGAATTTAAGCAGAGCAATTAAATCATGACATTTCAAAGTGGAATTCAAACAAACAAAAATTTTGATGATTTACTGACGTGTTAAAGGTTGTCCCTGTTCATTTAATTCTGTAAAATACTGTCACACAGACTACTGAGATTGCTGCAATGATGGAAGATGCTCCTTTGTTCATACTAGCTGTTTTACTAAATTTTCCTACTGTTACGATGTACTCAGCATCCCCACTGGAAACAATACCACATGCTGTAATAGAAAGTAGGTTCTTTCCGTGTTATTTTGTGTAGGTGAACAACAGGCTCCAAAACACTGTGCTAAGATTCATTTTAGCTGATTTTACATAGTTACAGCTACAACAGAGTAAGTCTTTTTAACTCCCTTTACTGCCAGTGGAGAGGAACATGTGCTTGCAGAATGCCATTCATCTGAAGTATTCTATATATCTGTTTTAGGATGAGGTGAAATGTAATCACTGACTGAAAAAAAGAATGTTAGGCAATCAGTTCAGTTGTTGATGCCATATTTGGGCAGATGAACCCCATTCTCTGATTTAAGCTCTGTTTCATTCACTGTAATGCTGCTGTTAGCAAATTTCAAAAGATGGAGTTGTGTTTTTATATACTACAAGCATCCTTCCATGACTGTTTTATTAACAGATTCTGATTTGCATTATTATTTTCTTAAACAGTTTTTAACATTTATCCTTTTTAATAGCAGTACCATACATGAAAAAAGCCTGCATGCTAATGAGCAGTACAGTAATTTCCACATTTTTTCCCTTGTTATTAATCCCAAATTATGGGGTTAATTCTCTCATGCTTTGAATATTCACTTATAATTGGGTAAAGCTGGAGTAAAGCTGGATTAAAAAAATCTGTTCTGATAGCAGGGAACAGCTACAGTAGACAACAAAGTGTGTATATATATGGCAGAGGAGTTTTCAACTGTGATATTTCATATGGGTTCATGCTGAGATGATCTCAAATATTTAAAACATAGCTATTGTCCAAAACCAACCCAAACCAAAAGAAAAATTTATATTGACTAAAAAGTTTTATATGGTAGACAGCCAAACATTATCAGCCTTATGTGAAGAAAACTTAATTGTAGCAAAAGTACTCTAACATTATTTTCAATGCAACTTAATTTTAATGAGTCCTCTTTTAAATTTACTGAAGTAATATAGCAATGATAAAAAATGGTCAATATTTCCATCTGCACCTTTTATCTGCCTGACATCATCAAACACATTTAGATTCTGTTTTATTAGCAAAAATTACTTTGTAACATTTTGTTTACCTTCTGAAAATAATTGAGCAAATTAACTACATAAATTGTTTAAAGATGTGGAAAGATTTTCTATTTTATACATCTAAACTAATAATTATTCATTAGTATTTTTCTTTAAATTGAGTATAACACTACTGAAATGATTATAATTAAGGCACTTTGTTGTCATAGTATTCAGACTTTCACGGTATCATTTCAGGACTGTTATTTGCAGTACCACAATATTAATGATGAACATCGATAAAACAAAGGAAGAGACATGGGCAATACACTGAAATTCTTTTCTGAGACTGCAATTTAAGACACTAATTTGAACAGCTTTTATCTTACGCTCTGCTTAATTTGCAGCATTTCACACTAGACGTAATCATAAAAGGCATTATAATGCCTTTTAAAAACTATGTGAGTTCTAAAAGTGCTGATTTTTGCTAATTTTTTGTCAGAGGAGTAAACATCTATCTGCCTAGTGTGAATAAAACAATGTAAAGAAAAATCTTAAATGGTCTGTAATCTTGAGTGAAGTGGCACCAGTGTGTTTTAACTACTATCTATAATGGGGTAAATATAATTTTGAGCACACCCACAGGAGCTTCTTGGTCACTCAGCACATTTTCCCTTAATAAAAAGCAAAGCCATTCATCTAGAAAGACTATGTTAAAATCATTAGTGAAAACAGAGGTATCATGACATTAGACAGTGTTTTGAATGCACAGGCATAAATGCAAGTTGAATTTTGCACGTTGGTATGCTCCAAGTATAAAAACTGCCTTGTATGTGAGTTCCTCTATGAAGCTTTATTACCTAACTATTTAATTACAGATAAAGAATAAAAACAATGCAGTTTCATGCTCACTGCATTGAATCATCTAGTCATTATTTTCCCTTTGCTATAAACAGACAGCCTACCTTTTTATCAGCACACCATTTCATTTATTTCACAGTGAAGCCCAGTTTCACAATAATTGACTTGTCAGAAGCTCTAATTTATGAGGCTGGGCTCTGTAAGCCTTCTCCTATATTGGACTCAACCTGCACACAAGCAGGGTTGAATATTTACAATGCTGTTAACAGGTGCTGAGTTGTTTAATGATTCTAATAGCCAGAAGCGTACTGAGAAAGCCAGCGGGATCACAATTACAGGCTGTTTGAACACAACAATTACTCGTCCCCTGAGAGGTGTGAAAGTCAAAGGCAGTTTTATCCTAACAGCATCTAGCACATGGGCTAGACAGGCTAACTTCTATTAGTAGTCCATTGGGAAAAAGCAATAACAAACCCCTACGTATCATAAAAATTTACAAAGTATGTAAAATTTAAACAATCAAAAACTGAAGGAACTTTTTATTGTCTTTTAAATATTTAAAATCCCAAACCTTGTAGAGCTTAGCAAGAACAACAAACCGTGAAACATGAACTTATTTCTCTAATCTAAGGAAGTGTGGAATTTCATCAGCTGAGAAAGAGACACACACGTGCAGGAACATAAAATGTAGATGAAGTTACACAAAACATTTAGGATTTAATGTGAATAGTGGCAATCATTTCCTGTTTAGCTTATGTAAACCTGACCTGAGATCTCTCTGGAAAATTTTTCATCAGCCTTGAAATGGTCTTGCTATAACTGTCAATGCTGTGAAGTCATTTGTAACAGCACCATGTTTTTTATGTTCAGATTATACGGTAGTAATAGTGACACACATAATGAAAATCGGTGGCAGAGTCAGCCAAAAATATTAAAAGGACAAACTTGCTACCCAGAAGGCCTTTTGAAACAAATATGCAAAAAAGGTGAATCTACAGCATTTATTTGACAGAAGAAAGTGTGCTGAGACTTTTACTGTCCTGAAAGCAACATTTTGTTATGAACAAGTATGGGGGAAGCACAGACAGTAATTTTTGTAAATCGTTTTAATGCAGCCATCAACTGTGTTTACTTTCATCAGCTTGTAGCCTTCAGCAGCTGCCATCCTCAAATGGTACTGGGAAATGGTACTGAGTATATGGTACAACTGATGGACCTTCGTAGCCAGAGAGCTATGAACCAATGTACCAACTCACTTCTGTTGCGAAGGCATCACTGACTGACTCTGGAGTCCGTGACTGGCTTGCTATAATGCATTACAGCATGCACAAATGCTGCAGACAGTAATCTCTATATGTATTTTATGATATTTTCTTGCATTCACATGTTGACTTGTGCCAGGTATGAGAAATAGGTACTTTGCTATCTTTAATCAGTTTTTAGTATATTAAACATTGTGGTTATTTAAGAAGATCAAAAACCAGCCCAGTTTCTCTGACATCAGCAAGGTACTTGCCTCCACATCAGTGTTTGTAATTAAAACACTTACAAGAAAGTTTACCTCCTAAGATGCATTCAGAAAGAAGAGAAATCAGAGGTAATAGGCACATGTAAATTTGCTTACATATTGATTGGGCATTTCTTTTTTCCTGTAATATATTCCAACAGATAATTTGTACAGGTAAATCACATCCAAGAGGAGGAAGACATTTACGTGAATCTGCTTTCTGAATGGGGAGTTGTGGGGTCTTCAGCTTTGCATTCTCACTGCAGACTGCAGCACACTGGGCAACAGGAGGTGGCTCAAATACTCAGCAGCCTGGGGCTTCCCAGTCTGAGAGACTCAGAAAAACTTCATTCATGTGAATAGTTTGGTAAAAGCATATAATGAATTACATTCCTGTACTTCTCATATCACTGTGACCCTAATAATTTAAAAGAACAAGCTCTTGTTATGAAATTCATAATAATGCCTATAGCTGTTATTTATGAAGTATATATACATGCACACAGATCTAAATGTGACTGTAAAAGAAAGAATTCAACCTTGAGAAATATCTTTTTACTCACTCAAAATATGGTTATTGGTAATTACTGTAGTGTAATACACCTACACCTTCACCTTCTTAGCTTCCGCCAACCTCTTCCATCTTATGTCTTAATCTTAATTAATTTAACTTGCTTTAACTAAATCTCCCCCTTCTGATTTAATTCCAAACTAGGCCTAAAATTCTGAATAACTGTGATTTCATCACTGAAATACATACAGTTCTATCCTGACTGGCTGATATTGGCTGTCACTTCAATACCAGAAAGTATATTAGAACAGTACATATTCAGATGTTTTATTTACATGTTATTAGACATGCTCAGCTAATCATAATGAGAAAAGAAAATTTTAAGTAAAATATAAGTGTACGATGACAAGAGCATCAGTCTGAGAAAATTTAATTATAATTTATGCTACTTTATTCTTTCACTCCAGAAAACTTCCTAAGACTCATGTAAAGTGAAAAAAACCCTCCTCAATAATTCTGAGAATGAATTGATAAAAATTTTTTTTCAGATCTTCACAAAGAATTTACACAGAAAACTGATTTTATAAATGTGTAAATATACACACACACTCATATATATGTATAAATACATAAAAACCCCACACACATTTTAACAGTGATGTGATTTGATGCTCTCAGAATATCTAAAAATTAACTTTCCAAATGAAAGTTGATTCTGCTTAACTTTATATATGTTGCAGTTTTCTAATTCTCTTTTACTGCACATGTATCTGGAAAATATAACTTGATTTACAGAAAATGTCTCCCATAGCCATTTCTCCATTGTAGAAACTTGTGGATTATCATCTTTTATAAGGGTGAAGGAATGAAATAGTCAAGGAATTTCAACCAAGGAAAGGAGACAGACAAGCCTCTCAAAATAGCCCCTTTCAAAGAATGAGGCACTTTGCTGATCTAGTTTGTATGATCTTATTTAAGGAAAGAACATACTGGCTAAAGCTGTATGTGAAAAGGAGAACACACTGTAGTACTTGACTGAAGTAGCACAGAAATTTTGACTTAACATGCAAATTCAAAACCCTCTCTATATTTAGAAATAATTGCTTTGAGGGAACAAGAAAGAAAGGGAAGAAACTCTGGATATTGAGACTGATACACTTTGATAAACAGTTTTACTTGGACCACCCCTCTCATTTGCACATCATCTCTTGAACAGCATGCACATGAGTAGTCAGTATACCTCTGAACAAAACCAGCACTCAGCTACTTCACTCCGCCAAATCAATAGCTCAATTACTCCTCTTAACTAGACAGTTCAAACCCATTTCACAGATTTCAAGATACAGGGATTCATCAAACAAGAAAATTAAAATGTTTTGATGAAAAGAAGTATTGTAACATAAAACTTTTCAACACCACCATTAAAAAAGCCATTATTACAAGTCTAACCAATTATATCAAGTGTGCCAGAAAAACTTTTGTAATAATTCCATGTTTAGAAGAAATCTGGATACTCAGAGCAAAAGGATACTTCGATCTCTACCTCACAACAAAGGTAGATTAACATTACTTAAATAATACAAATTGTAGGCATTTAGTAAGGCATTTTATGATACTGGGTTGGAACAGAATGATCCTAAATTTGTTTATGCAGCTTTAATACACAAGTAGCTAAAACTGACAATAAATGAGAATATAAATCTTCTGCATATTATCTAAGCCCATTATTTTGGGGATTTACAGCATCACATGCAATGACTTTTATGCCAATGAATCCCAAGGCAATTTACCAATCATGCATGCGGGAACTACTTATTCAGCACTAAGGTACAATCACCTGCTGGCTGGAAAACAGTTCTGGCTTCACGGTGGAAAGCAAGCCAACAAAATTGCTCTGGGGCAGGACATGATAAAGAACACTGCATCAAGTGACACTACGTGGTTATTGTGTAACTACCCAAATCAAAATTCAGCCATTGTGCTCCTACTCTTTCAAAGAAAATAAACCCTAAAACCTTTGGATTATTAAGGGTCACATCACAAATAGGTCTTGTTTGGTAATATCAATTGCTTCATATGCTCGTCTATGGAACAGTAAACTCTGTTACCATACTGCAATTTATTCAAAATTATCCCAACTATCACTGACTTCTGCTCATAAAACTCTTCAGTCTTCCTTTGGTGTACCTCATTCAAACATCGACCACACTGGAACTGCTTGGCTTGTGGGAGGTCTGAAGATACCACAGACAGTAGGTCTAGGGACTCTACTAACTGGCTAGTTTAGTAACTTCTGATGAAACTTGATAGAATTTATTGTTATGTCAAAGAATGGAACGCATGCGCATCCCCTGCATTTTGCACTTGGTATCTAGAAGTGACCTCTTTGACACAGTCAATGACATCCTTCACTTTTCTCCCTGCATGACTGAGTTCAGAAGGAATGCTGAATGCCTCTGCGTGGATGAGACAGGGAGTAAAGCAGCACTACTTGTGAACTGTTCCAACCCCCATGTGTGGCATTCCAATCTCTAATTTCATTAGAGACTTCAAGATGCATTTCTATCTTGCCACTATGGACATGAGTAGCCAAGCTCACTACAAAGGCTCTGCATCTTACTATGAAATATAGCAGGTTCCTCCCCCTTCCTCCACTTTCTTCCCACAGTCCTCTCAGAACAGCAGAACTTTTTCTTAGAAGTTGATATTGTGGTAACTTCAGATTTAGCTTTCCATGACACTGCACATTAAAGAAACTGCTGAGAAAAAAGGACCATCAGTCAACATGCCAACCCCATACTCCAGTGGGAACCTTCTTTTATATTGGGAAGAGCTTGCCTATTAAATCAAACTACTATATTTCTATATTCTACACTTACCTTTGGGCTGTATGTTGTGTCTTAAAAATCTACCTACTACAGATACTGCATGATCAAAGTTTGCCAAAAACAAATAATTAAAAAATCACTTTAACACAGCAATTCAAGAGCAAGACATTTTAAAATAACATCACTTATTCTTTATACTAAAAAAGAATAGCGTCTGCCGTGGCAGAGTTTTTCACATTAGTTGCAGTATGGATCACCTGTAAATTCCGAAGTCATACAAATAAACACAGTTTTACCCACACCAAATTACACAAAATCAGAATTTAGCTGTTCGTCATTGACAGGGGAGAAATACCTTCCACATGAATGTATTCATTTTGTTCATTATGAAGTGAGAGAACTGAATATGTTTTCTTTAGTGTACAGTTCTAACACTCTGCATTTTTTATTTCCCAAGAAGATTAGGTGGAAATTCTGGTTTGTGGGAGATTCTCAGCATAGGACTAGATGCAGAATTCAAAACTAATGAAGACTAATAAAAAATTTAAGAAATTATTTTATCACCTGCAGCCTCCCACCAACAGGTACCCGTAAGAATCCAGCCAAAAATTCAGCCAAATGTTATAGACATTAACATGATGTCAGGAATACAACACTCTGGAGTACATCAATAAATATTTAGTGCTATTAATGCCTAATTCTTTTTTTGCCACATTATTTTAGTGGGTGAGTGATCACATGATAGGTAACATACCGTTTACCCAAAACAATGTTGTGGCAAAGGCAGACTGCATTGCTGGAACAGCTCAGAATGATCTGCATACCAGCTGGAGCTAGGCAGGATGATAACAATCACTGAAAGTATTGCACACATGGTTTCACCAGGACACCCTAATGAAAGTAAACTTTATCACAGAGAAACAGCTGATAGCTATTCTCCCATTTATTAGGAAAATCCAGGTCTTAATAGATTTTCTATAGAAAACTGGGCAGAATATATCAATGTAGTAGCTAAAAAAAAAGTAACACATTATAAATACATACCTAAAGGAATGTGATAATCTGGAGTTTTATTTTAGGGATGCTGATGTAGTCCTCTCAATAAGGCTATTTTATAGTTGTCAATAAATTGTAAAGTTATCTGCTATGAAACGCATTTATATTTAAGAGAAAAAAAATATTAAAACAATGTGCACACCAGTTCCATGTGAGGGCCAATAATGCTCCTACATTGGAGACTGCTAAGTATTCTAGGCTCCAACAGCACTGGGATCACCTTTGGATCAACTCTACCCTCAAGTTACCTTTAGATTAAATTGCATTTGTATTTTATACTTACGTTGGGTTCATTATAAGTCGACGGAAGAAATAAGTCCAGGTGATATAATCCATTGCATCCTGCTTAGAAGTAATAGTTCCAGCAGCAATTTCAGCATTTAAGTGGTCAGCTAGGACTTCTAACAAGCTGAAGAACAGGAAACAAGAGGACTTAGCTGACTTTATAATCACAAAGGCAGGTAATGCACTTTGTAGAGTTGTGCATTACAAGGTTTATTGCTTTTAATCTGAAAATATACATTTATCTTCTGGTAAAAGAGAAGCAGGGAAGAAGGGGGAATGTAATTGCAAGGTCACTCATCTTCTTTACATGATAGTGGAATGAAGATCAAATTATTTTTAGATTGGACCAAGAATGCACAAGTTTAAGTCATTCATGGAATGTATTCAGATGGAGCTACTCAGTGGTAACTTCTGAATACTGTATGTTGACCATATGATCATGCTGGTTTAATCCAATAGAGAATCATATGGAAAGACAAACAGGAAATGAAACAGTGGCAATAGCTTAGCTAATACTTGACAAATACTTGAGGGCTATTAAAATTACATCAAAATTGCTTCCCCCAGATTTTGCCTCATCTTTATCCAAGGTAAAAAAAAAAAAAGAAGAAGAAAGAAAAGGCAACTACCCTTACCCAGAAAGATCTAAACTCAGAAACACAGAAGAACAAAAGAAGTTTAAGATGATTCTTACAAAGTAAAATACTGTTTAGTGTCATTAAATGGAATAAAGACCTTCATTAGGGTATCTAATGAGATCATGCCTGGCCAGAGTTCAGTCAGAGAATGGCAAATACCCTTAAGGACCAAGCTAATTTTTCCGGTATTATAATCCTTTTCTTTTCCTACTGTTCTTTTTCTATTGCTAATATTTTGGTTTCACTGCTCGATACCACTGATTGCATGCTTCTGAAGATAAGAACTGAAGACGTTCTACCCAGATTGTCCAACAGAAACCGGACAGATGACAGCTATTCCATAATAAAGAGTGCTTTCTCTTTTGCTTCTAATGTGCTATATTTCAGACCCATGATTGGTGAGAGCACAAGGCCTGTCATATGAGTTGTGTACTCAAGTCTTACAACTAATACATAGACAATGACTTTTGGAAAAAGCTTTAATGAAAAAAATATGAAGTTTAATTTTACAAATTGGAAATACCACACAAAGCTGATAAATCTGTTCTTTGGTAGAACAGATGGGAAAGCATGCTGAAGCTAAAAACCCTCTAAAAACCCCCAATCAGTTTCTCTTCAAAGCTATGAAGCTTCTTAGTTCAAATACTTGATCACAAAAGCGACCAAGACAACTCTTAAGTTAATCAGTTCACAACCTACATAGAACTTAACGAGATTGCTGATATGTGAATTTTTCAAATATTCTCTGTTTATAATAAAAGGTGAAATATATCAAACTACAAAGTAAATATATGCACAGAAAATGGAACTACTAGAAACATACAATATTTATAGTATTCCAAAGCAGAACAAGGTGTGATTACTACTGTTATATTGAAGATACAATTTCTTTATTTAGAAACACCACTTGCCAATTAGTAGAAAGTTTTCCTAGTTTATGTTAGTGCCATAGAGTCTGGATATATCATCAACATTTTACTCACACTGCTCTTTTGACTTATTAACTACCATTTTGAAGTTCAACTCCTTGCCTTTTGTGCTAAGTGCAATTTATATGTTAAAAAACCAGAAAAGTGTGGTTTCCTAATGAAATGAAGTACATGTCTCCACATTCTTTCTTTCTTTGCAAAAACTGTATGTCTGTCTCTGCAACACAGAAATTAATGTTCAAATACACCAGCCTATTTCAACTACATTTCACAGGTGGAT
This sequence comes from Falco naumanni, assembly GCF_017639655.2. NCBI lineage: Eukaryota > Metazoa > Chordata > Aves > Falconiformes > Falconidae > Falco > Falco naumanni. The sequence goes on along the minus strand of NC_054059.1, from coordinate 70,184,754 downwards.
AGCACTCTCAAGCTCCTACAAATTTCCTGACCAGATAAAGGTCCCTTTATTACTTCTGTTGAGGGATGAAGTTTCCTTAGGAGAACAATACTGTGAATTCTTCCATCCCTGAGAAAAGCTTTCAGTAATGCTCATGCTTTATTAGATGTCTGAGAATTCCTTGACAAAATCTGCATCTATAGGAGACCAATGTAACTAGTTCTGCTTCTTGTTGAACAACTAAGTATGTTATGAATATCAAAACCAAGGCATAAAAAGGCTAGACAGCAAACTTTCTATCAACTAAGTTCAGAGAGGCTGCAAAAAGGTGGTATTTCTACATTTCTGTCAAATATATTGCAATTTTGAAGTGAAACATGTGTTGAAATGTATTAGTAGTATTTTACACTGTAGATTTCTTTGTGAACTTGTGAGATTTTGAAGAGTGTGATATCTCTAATGGTACAAGTATTCTACGTAAAACGTGACAGAAACTCACTTCTCTTTTTTTTTAAGAATTTATCACAGAATTTCAGAGACGGTTCAGCGGATCACATATAGTTGTTCTAGACACTGGCCTTGAAGAACAGTTTGTGCTCTCATTCAAATGTCTGAGATAAGACTCAGAACCAGAGAAGCATTGGCAGTACTACCTGGGAACAGACTAAAAAGCTCAACAGTGCTTCAAAACTCATGGAAGAAAGGATTTTTCTGCATAAAGATGGGTAATATTTTTTGGAAAATGATTTCCCTCTAGGACCCCAATATTTAGGCGGTGTTCAGCACAGGAATTTTGTTTCACTTTTCTCTAACCCTCATTTGTAGTATTGTTTATAGTTTGATCAGCTTTTCTGATTGCTTTCTTTACCTTGATTCCACTGGGAAAGGTTCATAAAGGAATTTTTTGTAGAAGTCTTTCTTAATATCATGAACTAGAATTACAGCTTTTCCTTGGTCATCAAACTGCGGTCTGCCAGCACGTCCCATCATCTGAAGGACATCTGCCGAAAGACAATAATGTATAAACAAATGTATAAGTAAATGTATTTACATAAGTATAATGTGCAATACAGGATATTTGGATTTCTTTGGCCTTATATGCCCTATTTGTTTTGACACTTCTAATTTTTTTTTCCATCTCAGATAAATTTACGATAAGCTTCTTTCTGGCAGGGTCTATCTTCCTGCATGCTTGAAGACCACCCACTGCAATAAAATCCAAGCTTACATCTAATATAAATATCCTTTACTCCCCTTCCATTCTAGATCCATCCCTTGTTTGATCATATGCAACTAAAGATGATAAGTCAGAGAACTCATGATGCCTACAATGGCAACTGTCTATTTCCTAATTTTCAAGTATTTGACTTTACAATAATAAAAGTTCCTTGTATAAGCTTTTCTGCTATATATGATTTCTTAGGATTTGAGTATTTCAGAGATAAAATAGTAAAGGCAAATTCTAATTACTGGCAGCTATGATCTTTACCACTCAAACTTCAGGACAAGTTATATTATTTATTAGCACTGGAATAGAGATGGTTTTGCACCATATGTTGTCCCTATATCAGATTACAATATATGAATTTAAAAGCAGGTATGGTTAAAGCTTACCTCTACTACCCTGCCTACACATCATTACTGGCAAATACTAGTTAATGATTTCTAAAAACACTGAAAACACTAGTTTATACAAAACACGCTCAACTTGCTTCCTGGCCACCAAGGTAAGTATCCCTATCATCTATTTGTGTCTTTTGATAATCTGAGAAGTGCATCTGCATAGGCTGTTTTGTGTCTCGTTCAACAGAGCTCCGATTCCTTTTTGGTACCTCCAACTGCTATTTAACTTTGAAGAAACAATGGAAAGAACTTAGTAAGTAAGTTTTACATCTTCATTTTAAAACTGCTTTGTGGATTTTCTATGATTCTCTGCCATACCTGCACAACATGGCTTGCAGTACCTGGCATTTTGAAAAGCAGTATCTTTGGCTTCAGAATCATTAAGGTTTTGGCCCAATGGTCAGTTGGTGAAGGAAAAGCAAAAGGGTGTAGAATGGGATAAGGCAACAGGCCATGAAAGGAGGAAACAGCCTGATGACAATAAAAGTTTTCAGTAACACATTTTCACTTGTGTACCTATGAGCTATATAGACAGCAATGTTTTTTATCAGTTTATTCCTTTTGTTCATCCAGTAGTGACATGAAAATGTAAAATGAAAATAGTTCAAAAATTATGTTTCTGAATAGGTTAGTGCACAAGAGGGTGATGAAACAACTTCTTGCTACTCTAATGTGGTGAATTAAATTATGCATAATACCACACAGGAAATGGATTTACCAAAAAGCGTCAGGAAATGATTTTTGCCAATACCCACTACGTAATTATCCAAACCCAGTATTTTCTTTAGTGACTATATGTTGCTTGTCTGCTTTTAATCTGGACTAAACTCCTAAAATGTTAAATATGATCCAACTGGCTAACAAAATGTCTGGTAACTGAGAAAAGGCCCTCCTCAAAACCTCTGACTTCACTCAAAGAAGCACTTTTACTTATTTTGAAATTACTGAATACACCAGAACGAATCATTCTGCCCTCCGCTACTTCCTTGGAGCCAAATGCACCCATGATACAGAAAGGTAACTTCAGCAGGGAGAAACCAAATTACACCATGACAGAAAGGAAGGCATAACTTGAGGGCAGCATTAAAGGCAGTATTGTGAAATTTTTGGAAGTATTTCAGAAAGAAATTAATCATATTTTCATTTTATTGCTGCTTCAAAACTGTACTACCTATCCACAGAACTTCCAGATGCATAAATATTCTCTAGAAAGTTAAAAATAAAAATGCTCTAAGTAAACCACACCACATGTTTCTTCATAAAGTAAGGAATCTGCATTTTCGGTTGCAGTGCAGACAACAAAATCTAAATGCTTCCATTACAGATGGTGGTATTCCATCCCCCCTCCAGTCTTACTGAAAATTTAACAACCCCCAACGTCCAAGTCACCTGAATTCAAAAAAGCAATAAAAAGTATAAGCATTCCCTAAAGCCTTTGTGTGTACTTGTACGACAGATTTACAGAATAGCATAGTAAGCCTTCAATGCTTATTGAGTTTCTGGTTTCTTCTGAATATACTATGTTCTCTAATACTGATCTCTGACAGTCCTACAGATTCAACATAAAACTTCAAACTACAGCTGATTTCTTTCCTCATCACTTTTTCCCATTCAGGAATAAAGTCGCTATTCTTCCAGTTGGGACTCGCAAGATACTACTTCTCTGCAGAGACTGTAGTATGTTTAAATCAGCCAAAGTCTGTCACAAAAGGCAAGTGTGCATGGCTGAGCTCCCAGGTCATACCAGAATCTTTGAACAAGTGAGCTGGTCTGGAAATTGATCCTAAGTTTCCTGCAGAGCTCTAACCACTAAATTAAACTCTATGATAGGTTACTTGGAGAAGTAACCCCTGTAGTATTTTCAGTTTGAGCTTTTTTTCATTAGTAAACTTATCAAACTGAAAAGACAGCATGTGGTTGAAAAGACGCAAGTTCTCTATTTACATGACAAATAACATTCAGATTGTCCTTAGGTGTACACATCTCTGGCATAGCATAGGATTAATTAATCTCTTGCAAAAAGAGAAAGGGAAAACAGAACAGGAAACCTGGAATAAATTTAGCTTGTCCTCATTCTTCAAGCTTAGTACCATCCAGAGAAATATTCTCCCTGTCTGAACTCTGAAAGAAGTTATTCTATGGTTCACTTTCTTAAGATTGTTGAAAACACTGCAGAACAGTTTATAAAAAGTGGAGTTGACTGGAGCTAGAAATCAATAAAAGCCTATATCAAACCAGAAATTAAAATATTTAATTTAGCTGTTTGTTTCTGAAGTATCACTTACATCACTGAAGACACTAGACTAACGGTTTTTTGCTTACTGTCAATTGACTATGTATTAATTTTATGTTCTCATACATGTGTGAGACAAGTTGCATTTCAAACCATGGCTAAATTTACTATTAAAAACAGATTTGTTCAAAAAAAGGTTTCAAAAATGAAAAAAAAAATTGCATGTATGAAAATTTCCTTTTATACAATATATATATGTTGTATAAATAGTAGTAGCTAAATATAACTTTAAATTGCCCCTGTTTAATGTCTATTTTGAACAATACGCATTAAAGGAATTTAGCACAAAAAAAGATTCACAAACCAGAAACATTTTCATTATTACGTAAAATCTTAAGAGTTCTTTTACAACTTGCATTAAACAAAGAAACCCTTTCCTCAGTACTCCTAGTCTACCCAAATTAGGCATTTTCAGTGATTAATTACTAAAAAATCCAGATCATTTGCATATGCTTGAAATACATTTCAGCATATGAGCATTCCCATAATTTATGTGAGTACCTGTAATGGGATAATCCACGTAACGCCTTGTTTTTCCATCATAGTATTCTGTTCCTTTAACAATTACTAAATGAGCTGGAAAATTTACACCCCAAGCTAATGTGCTTGTGGCAATAAGAACCTAAAACAGAAAGAAAGATTAATGAGGTATATGTAACAAAAAGCCAACTTTTAAAATTCCATGTAAAACTCATTATGGCAGGATTAAAAGAGCAAACGTACCTGGATTTTGCAGTTCACAAACAATTCTTCCACAGTTTTCCTGTCTCTCTCATGCAGACCTGCATGGTGCATGCCTATTCCAAAAGCAAGTGTCAGCTTCAGATTTGAATCTCTAACTGTCACTATAATGTCATTCATCTGTAACAGAAAGGATAGTTGCATGCTTTAAAACAGACTACTCAAATTTTAAACTTTTAGCATTGTTATCTTTTTTTCTTTATAGCAAGGATAATTTGCTCAATACTGTTTATACAAACAGGAAAACGCAGTCTTCAGTCTCTGAACAGTCTGGTTTTAGTCTAAAAAAAATCAACCATATTAATGATGGGGGGGGAATACAAAATACACATGACTTTATTGACATACCAAGTAGTGCAGATAAAGAAATGAAAATGCTGAAAATATCTTGACAGGTCTGGGCAAATGCTGTGCATTCTGCTGTGTGTTTGTTTAATGCAATCCCTAGTATCAAAGGGGTTAGAACTGGTATAAAACCACAGCAAATCCCTGCAACCAGTAACATAATGGTCATGAAAAATAAACCTGGCTCTCTCTAATACCTATGAAAAGACACAGTTTTTCAGTTTGATAATTCTGTAATTATTCACAAAAAAGTTTCCTATTCACAGGCTGAATGCAAATTAATTTGAAAAAAAAATGTTGAGTGTTTTTAATTCATAGACTCAAGCCCGGTACTGAAATCCAACATACAATAAGTGTCTTCATTTAAAACTTTTAGAAGTCCAGAAAAAAAGCTATTTATTATTATTATCACTATTTGTTTTTTCAAATGTCACATCAATGACTACTTGTAATCATTTTAACTACTATCATTTTCACTGTATTTCTTGACTATCTTTCCAAGCAGTAAACTTCATAATAAGCTCATTTATATCTGTAGATGACCTCTGTGAAAAGCCCCTCACTAACAATGAACAAAAGCTTTGTAACTTTTGTCTTGTTGAGTGATTTTACCTCTCAATAGTCCTGTTGTTTTACTTCTTAAGGCCATTATTATTTTATGTGATTTTAATATAATTATAGCCAGGAACTTTCAAACCTCATCTCTTATTAGTGGTTTCCTGGTGCCACCAGCAGTGGCATGATGATATTGCATACTTATGGGCAGCATCATTCACAGTGAACCTAACAGGTATAGCCAAGGTTAGAGACAAAATAGTAGCGCGGAATGAATTACTCAGGGTAACTGAAGGTATTCAGTCTCATCTCAGACTGAGTATCTTAAAGTACTGAGATATGATACCTGCACGACTGCAGTGAAATCTTAATTTCCACTTAGGACCCTGAGGTGTTGCACCTCTGATCAGAACTGTAACCTTCTCCAAATGTCTCCTGGATTTTATAATTCTCAGACTTTAACGTTAATAAAATTATTCACATATCTAAACTCAAATGACATATGTCACTACCATTATCAAAAAAAATCCTTAAAAGGTACAAAAAAGCCAGAGAATATAATAGTCCATATTCAGGTTTTAAAAACTATCAAACACACAATAAAGATTTTGTAAATCAATTTTGTCAGGAAGAGCAAATTGCAAAGCATTTAAAAATATCTATTGCTTGAAGTAGTATTGACTAACAGAACCAGAATTGATGGAAGTAACAGAAAACCCAATTTAAAAAAAAAACAAAACAAAAACCACAATCAAGTTTTTGCTTGGTTCAATCATTTTGATCTGTCAATGGAAGCTCCTAACTTTATTCTTCCTTACAACACAGTTGACTGGATGTTCCTGAGAGTTTCCTACATTATAAGACATGGAAGGTTTGTTGTATAAACTGAGCAGGCACGTATAAAAGAAAAGGATGCTTACAAAAGAAAAGAGTGACAGGGACTATAAAACACTAAAAGGAATGGAAGCAGAAAGAGTAAAGCAATGAATTGAGAAGTGAAGAGGGGATAAGTCTATTTAGGAAAGGGAAACAAGACGAGGGGTAGATAAGTAGAAGAGAGTAAAGAACTGAATGAAAGGAGGATATGTTAAAGGATAAAGTTTATCTATCTAGATACAATCAGCAAACCTTTGATTTCTCTAGTCAACATGTAGGCATGTGACTGTAGTGTAGACAACATGAATTATGACCCATCTTAAAGATTTTTTTTCTCCTAAGACAAAAAATAGCTCCATAAAATGAGAACCTGTATACTGTTTTCTCTACAATTATGACCATCAACATACATTACTAAATACATTCTTGAACCTATTAATACTTGTTGTGCTATGGATTTATGAAGTGGTACTAGCACTGCACAGGCTCCTTATGCTTAGGTACACACTATGAGAAATAATAGTTATATGTATATATTTGACAGGAGATTAAGATGAAAAAGTAGAAAATGGCACTGGTAAATATCAGAAAAAATAAATGAAAAAATTAACGTATTTACATTTTACTCAATTGCTGCATTCAAAAACTGACAAAAGATACTATATTGCTGAATAAAGTTTTCTCTTCCCCACCAAGAATCATCATCTCATGATAGTTCTATCTTTAATGTAACAAGCCAGTTCCAATGACGTTTATTTCATTGTTAACATGAGCAAATTTGGTATTGGGAAACTAATGAATCTAAACTCTCTTTTCCTTTAGAAGAGTACAGGGATCAAATTAGCTGATTTGGATTAGTCTATAGCGATAAGACCGCTCCTTCAGCACATGCAGTTTTACAGTGTTGGTTATTTTCAGTACAGAATCAGAGCTAAACCTTTTTGCCATGTAGTTGACAGCATAAAACTTCCTAAATTCACACTGCTGGGAATTTATTTGAAGATGTTCTTCTTGCTTTTACAATCAGTGGTGGTTATTTTTTTTTTTTTCTCTCTGACTTGTATTACAGCGGTGGCCTGTGGTGCTGTTAGTCATACCTGCAAAGCACTGTAATTTACCACAGGAAAACTGAAGAACCCTTAGCAGGAGAGCTGGCACATGTACTACTATCCTGTCATTTTAGCAGCAGGGAATCCTAGTCATTTTTAGCTGACCCCTCACTTTCACATAAATCAATGTAATAAACATAACTATTTTACCCATAGGCACAATCCAAGGCTTAAAATTCTCATGACAATTTATTTTAAAATAAAACTCTCATGTCAGTGTAGTGTAAGAATATTATCACTTTGTATTAAGGAATAATAGCACAATTAATAGGTTCATTAGCCAGAAACAGACACAGCATTGTGACTATAGAACAAATCTAACGTTTCCATATTGTTGTAACTTCATTACTATTCATCTTTCTGAAAACAACAGTAATGTTAACTCATAAAAGGGTTAAAAAAATTACATTTTATTTTATGAACACACGTGTATTAAAATAATATAAAGAAATATACATGGTACTGACACAAAAACCCGCCATACAACACTGACGCAGGGAACTTAATGCAAGGAGGGATTTTTTCCTGGACTCCCAAGACAGGCAGGATTGGGCCCATGTGGTTTTGCTATCCTTCTTTTCTGATGAACAAACAAAAATATCTCATGTGCTTTCTGAACATTAGGCTGATTAGGAATCCATCTTTTAATAAAAAACCTTTGAAAACCAAATTGGGACTCCAGTAGCACTGAGAAATATTTATTATAAAAAATAAACTTTATTTCTACCTTTAATATTCTAATCTCTTAACAAGCTAGATTTTTCTCAAACTAGTAAGTAGTCATTTTCTTTGTTCCTGCACATATGTAAACTGTTGAACCATTTACTTTAAGCTAATAGAACTTTTTTATATTTTAAATTTATTATACTTAAAAAGCTTTTGTAGAAAGATAGGATTCCATTTAAGTAGATACATTACCCTGTGCCTGAAATACATTCCAGTCAGAGTATAATTCAGCAAGTTGATGACAATGCTGGCTCCAAAAGAAAGGAGGAGACCAGATTGGACAAGAATGAGCTAACAGATTGTGCAGCCCAATTCTGTCCCTTTGAGTGTGATATATTGTTTCAAGATGCTAAAACCCCATACTTTCTCAAAGCATATCTGTTGTGCTGGTTTTCCCATTTTCACAGAATCCTCATTATTAGTACTCTCTACTCTTTTCAAAGCACGTCAGACTCAGACCATATGCCACTGAATAATGCTTATCAATTGTCTAAAATGCCCAATAGAAGAAAGATGTGCCAAACAAAAGAATCGTGAAAGTTATGAAGTCTTTTACAAAAATAATTACATATTTCACATCTGCTACAGATGTTAAGTGTAATAAAAACATCTCCTTGTTATAACTAAATGTTAATTTTTTATGACACACTTTTGTGTCATAAAAACAACATCTTGTAGAAGGAAGTTGAACTACTATAATGAGTGAAACACTTAGAAATCATTCTTGGGTACCCTCCTGATCTTCGAAGGCAGAAAAAAAAGTCATCTTACAAAATTATTTTTGATGAAGAGTTGACTTGTACTCCAGAACTCTCCCACACAAAACAAGATGCCTAAATTTCTCAAAAAAGATTATTCAAGAAACATTTGAAAATACAGTTTAAACAATTGAGATATATTATTGAAACATATATATTTAATGTTAAAAATCTCATCTAAAAGACAGCAATATACCTATTCATGACATAGACCAGATTCTTCTATTCCTGTTTTATAGCACAACATTACCTCAGAACATTAACATGGAGATAACAGGTTATTTGATTTAAAGGTTAGAGAAGGAAAAGTCATCTTTTGTCTTTCCAACAATTCTTGGGATTTTTTTTTTTTAGCAATGCAAACCAGAACTATACAGAAAAATTTAATTCACTTTCATACATATGTCTATGCATATTTCCACACAGTGTATGAACACATATACAAATCCATAATTAGTGCACACATGTTTATACACTCACATAACTAAAATCACAGAGTCAGTATGGGCCTGATTCATTCTTTTGGAGTCAATGAATGCCCTTCATTCAAATGCCTTTGAATTCAGTGGAAGCTGGCTATTTCTGGTATGGATGCTATTGAATATTACAGAAAGTATCTTTATGCTAAAGGATTTTAGTTATTTCTAGAGGTTTCATAAAGAACAGTCTTAACAAGATGCAGATGGTAAAATGATGCACAAAGCAGAATGCAAAAATCATTGTGGTTAAAGTTAAAACTGTGTACATGGGTACATTTCTTATCCATCCTTGAACTGTAAGTATATAAAAAAAATCCAAGTATCTGGCCAGGGAATAAATTTCTTAAAAAAAACCCCAAGAAACCCAAATAAGATAACACCCTGCTTGCTTGCTGGTAAGGACAGCATTCTAATTTCAAACAATAAACAATAAACACTACTTTGTAGTTTTGTTTTAGCTTAAAAACAATAAGCAGTAAAAACATTAGAGAAAAATAAACTGAAAAATAAATAAACTGATTCTAATAAATTATGTTGTAAAAAGACTGCAACATCTGCTGCCAGAACAGACATAGATGCAATTTTTGAAAGAAAAGGACTTGTTCCTCTTTAGGCAGCTCCTAACACAGAACCGTAGAAGCGATCTTACTCCAGCTTAACACCACAAACCGGTGGCACTGGCTGTTTCCAAAAGGATAATCTGAGATATTGTCCCTTTCAAGAAGATAAGTAATGGGTCACACGCTTGAATGTGACAGTCCTGGCTAACAGCTCCAAATTAGAATATTAGCTAGAAAGTGTATATTTAAAAATCATCTCACGATGATACAAAAAAGCAGGGTAAGCATAAGGTTTTATTTTTTCATTGCCACATTGGCATCAATGAACAAGAAAAAGAAATGAAGAATTACTCAATTTACAGGGGCAGTCTTCTTGAGGTGCACTGCCTATTCACATTTCTGTCACAATGCACCTGTGCCTCCTAAGTGGGATGATCACTACAAAGTGATGTCTACTGAAGTGTCCTTGGAACAACTGCAAATGGCAAGGAGGGCAGCTCCAGCTGCTTCTTCACTCTTTGGTAAAAATAAACTGTGTTGGGACTGCAAATCGTAAAAGGGATAGACAGCTCATTTTGGAATGTGTATGGACAATGCACTTTACAGAAAAAGAAAAAGCTTCACTTCTAAGGCTCTAGAGATAGGTAACTATTCTTTCAAGAGACTGCCCACTCAATCTACTTTGGGCAAACTGTCGCAGTCTTGCTTAAATCCTGAAAAACATCTGCACGTGCTATCCATAGCAATTGGCAAATGCAGAGATGAGTTTTGAAGTATCAGCCACAAATCTCAGTAAGTAGGGTATTTCAACATCACTGGAGGCTTTCTTGCTCAGACTAAACTAGACATGAGGTATTTGAGTGGACATTTCCTCACAAAAAGCATGTACATAGCCTGAAAATTAGTTGGAGAGAATATGTTGTACAGATTTAACTATTGTGCATCAACAGTTCCGGTAGAACTGGAAAACTTATCTGTACTAGAAACAGCAGTTTTCATCAAGTACTGTTCAGTCTTATGAAGACTGACTGCTCTCTCAACTCTCAGTACCTTTCAACTTTCTGAATACTGCAGGAACATGGGTATGAGCAGGAAACTACATCAGAGATAGAATTCAAGGAAAGCATCCAGGAAGAACCATCTCCAAAAACAAATGGAGCTGCCTGTAATATATATTTTCAGTAGATGGATGCAGGACAAAATTCCTTCTTGACTATAATTCAGTTGCACCTGCTAGGCAACTGACTCCTTTGAAGGAAAGAACATTTTGCATGATTCCTCCATGATCCAGGTATGCTGTTGTCTACTTTGGTGGCAATGGTTGAAGGGCTGTTTTTGTACATCATTTATACAAATACATATTCCAGAAGATTCATACAAGTTCACGTTCTTTGAAATATGATTGTTTGAAATATTGACTGAATCTGGGACTTGGAGCTGGGTGGCAGAGATGGGGATGGATTTACCCAGTACCTGAGAGTACTGTGAAAAGAAGTAGTGTGGTTTTGTGAACGGAACCCTTGTGAACCATCCAAATGAGATGATGGCTTGGCACTACCACTACAGGGAGAATCTGTACGCAGAAGAGGAGAGAAGCTCAGATGATGGCATAGCTGATAAACAAGTAACAAATATCAGTGTTGGTCTCTCCCCCTTTCCAATCCCCTTCCCACAAGGCCTGAATCTCTCTGTTACCATCACAGAAAAGCTGACATGTAGGGTAACAGAGAAAACTCACTTTTAATGGCTCTAAGAATCTGTCTACCTCAATAGCAGTCTTCCAGATATTATTATAGATTGCATTGTTTACAGCATTTTAAGAAGGTTTATGAAGTCTACACACTGGGAAGCTAACACAAACATAGACCAACATTTGGCTATCATGTAGCAAAACCAATTACACCATTAAACAAAACTAAGCAATGAGTTCTCAAAGGATTCTTATGTCAGCCAAAATTAGTATCATACAAATAAGGCTGAATGAAGAAAAATGCCAAGGCCTGTTGTAAAGCTTGTAAATGTTGTATACAACCACTTATGAAAAATGTCTTATATCTCAACATACTTCACAATTAACAATTACAAGTATTTTGAAAATAAAGTAATTTGTCTGTAAGTTCCCCTAAAGGAACACTGGTTGGCAAAAAAAACAAACGTGAAAAATTGACAGGCAACAAAAAATGTTGTTTAAGGACAACAACAATTTATGTCTTCTAACTAGTCCATTTTTATCCCACATGGAATTGAGAAACACTTGAAATATTGGGCCAAGTGTTTAAGACAGGGAATAGCTACTATAAAGTAAGCATCACTATTTCTACTTCTAATGCTTAAAAATGCTATAGCAATATGGAGAGAATTTTGTGTAATTCACCCAGTTGAAGCCTGAGTTTAATATATCTTGAAGTCAGACTTTTTAAATAAAATAAAATTATTATGGATAAAGAATTAAGTAGCACATATGCTACGTATGTAGCCCTACTATAGCTTTGTCCTTTGCTTCAACGTTGAATGAAACTCAGGCTAATCATGCTTATTTAAAACACAAAACTACAAACCTGTCCCATAAATATCAACTTGAAATTGCAGGTACTTCAAACACAACTGTGTTCTGCATAATAGGGGTAAGACATAACAATTTAGGACTTAATCCTGTCCTTTACACTTATGTAGTAAGAACTGAGTAACTTGGTAGGTATCTTATGCTCCAAACATTTGGCTTATTAATTCAAATACAAATCATATGCAAATATTATTAAACTAATAAATGCAAAGTCTGCTTGTCCTTGTTGGCTCCTCTTTCAAAACCTTCACAGGTTTATTCTGAAACATATGAAATTCAAAGGCTCCTAATTGAAAACCCTTTTCCAGCAAATGAAGAAGCTTCAGTTACAGTTCTTTTCAGGACAGTAGTGGCTCACAGGACATGAGGAAGCTATTTATATTAATGCAAGTAATTTAGGGCAAGCTGGATGTTGCATATTCTAGTTGTAGGTGAGATTACTACAGTCAACTAGCACAAGGTACTAGAGTACTCTACTATGTGGTAATATTTTTGATATGAAATGTTTCTGTTATGCTCAAGAAATCATTAAATACAGGTTACACAGTTAGAAAAGCTGCATCAAATTGAGACATGCTTTAGTACTCGTAGTTTATCAGGCAAGACATCCATTTTCTCTTTTAAAATCCATCTAAGAGAGCAAGGATACAGATGTTATGCTTTATTTCAGGAAAATCACACTTCAGTTTTTTGCAAAGAGCAAACAAACCCCCCAAAACTCATCTAGAAAGCTACACTTTTTGGCATATAATTTTTGGTATAAAATGGTATAATTATTCATACAACCGTTGATATAGAAATACTCATATGATATTCAATTTGGATCTTTTATGTATGAGTCACGTATTTTGATGCATTTTGGCCCTATATTATCACAGAAATTCCTATACACAAGGTTTGCAACCACTAGAAAAAGCTAACTTCCAAAATCTATGAAATCTGAGTATAAACCAAAAAAATAGTTTTGAGGCAATAATACACTATAATCAGGACCATTAGTCCAGAAGGAAATACACAATTCTGTATTCAGAGCAGGTGCTGAACTGAGTGCAGTAAATAAAATCTAGTATACATTTTGAAGAATGCAGATAAAAGAGAATATTGAATGGTTGTTTATTATTTGACCATCATTCATATTTTGCAATAAATGAAAGAAGGATTTTTTTGAGAAACAATACAAGAAAAATGTAATTAAAATTATATTGCTTGAAAAAGAATAAAAAGTTAAACATTTACTCCAGCATTGCTTAATATCTGAGTGTTTGACTTTGTAATCTTTATGTTCTTACAACAAAGATATTGGCAGAAGGTATCCTATTTTTTTAAATAACATTTGATTTATTTCATTGATATGCAAGACTGAACCATTCCTAAAGGGTTGGTTCTGCCGTGTATCTATCTATATATATGTATGAATATAGATGGATAGACACATGTATATACATACGTACATATACACACAGATACATATATGCATATACATAACTCTCTACACAGAGTTACCTTATGAGAAGGATGCTTTTGCTCCTAAAACACTGAAAATGATTTAGTTTAAATTCCAGCTGTAAACTTCGGAGAACACTAGTCCTCTTTCTTATATTCTTTGTCTTATCTTTGTATCAAAGACTTGTACCATGTGATACATGTTGTCTGGGACAAGTGAACCAGCATTAATAATAGATAGCAGGAAAAACAAAGATAAAAGAGTTGTATTTAAAGTTCAGATCTTGAAAAGATGCTTATATAGTCTTAATGCTGACACCAGTTTTAATATATACTGAAGTTTAGCATATGCATAGCAGTTTCAAGATCTACCCTCAAATGACTCTTTTGTTCTAGATGTATTTTCTTTTCAAAAATACATCAATAAAATAGAAGGAAAGCACAAATAATACAGGTAAAATCATTCTACCTCTCCTTCATCCATCTTCAGCCATTGTTTGGGATCGTCCTCGGTGGCTAGGAAAGCTATCAGATCTAAGGCAGTAAGCCTTGTCTGACGTCTGGATGACACAAAAATAAGAACAGGCTTGGCTGGAGAATGACTCCGAATTGCTGTTGAGGAAAACAGAAATTGAGAATTAGGCCCTTTAATGACAAACATTAGAGTTTCTCTTTGCAATACCTAGACAGCTGATACACCTCTTCACAGGTGATACACAGATATGTATGTTTGGTCTCTATTCTGCCAGATATAACGGAGATGAGCATATACCGTCTCTCTGAATCAAAGATCACATAACTACACTTAGTCAAGTCTGAATTCATTCGTTATGCTACCCCACCAATCATTTTAAGCTAATTAAGAGAATCAGTTAGGACACCACCCCGCCCCCCCCCCCGCCTAAACCACCATAAAATCTGGACAAGCTTTCTAGACTTCAAAGCTTGTGAATTTCTCTATCTCAGCCTAATAAGTATGTTATGTTTTTTCTACCCTGTTGGGATATGTTGTCAAGCTAAGTGCCATCAAGGTCCAAAACTTGCTTTCTGCCTGACCAAGAGTTTATGCCACACTGCATAAACTCATGTCTGCCTGCAAAGGATCACTTCAATCTACCACAAACAGAAAAGGTGAAAAAGGTAGAAAGTGACTTTTCAATAGCTGCTGTGAAAGTGGGCATTATGGTACAAAAGGATTTGTTTCTGTTGTTTACTAATTAATCTGATATATTTAAATCTATTTGTTTTAGGACTTTTTAAAAAAGCATTTTCTTGCTCAGCCCATGTTTGAGAAGTTTCAGGTTGCAACGAAATTTTTATGGTCTCAGGAATAAGTATTGCCATGAAAATGCTAAAATAACCTTGACTATATCATGTCAAACAAGCGGGGAAAAAAGCCCTCAATAAATCATACGTCTACAGATTTTTCTAACATCAACAAGCACTAGAAGTACAAACAGGTGTACATAGAATTTTAAATACTCTCTCTACATCTCTCATAAATCCATTTGTGTATTTTCTCATGTAATTCTCATTCTAGCAATTAAAATTATGTATTGATTTCTGAAAACTATTTCATACTATCCACCGTCACATATTGTTCCCCAGTTTATGAATACTACCCCGCATGTGCTCCTGCATATACAGACACTATGCAGTTCTGAAATTATTGAAATAGAATAATTAATGCGTATTTATACCTTACAACTATATATCCCAATATATCTATACATTTTAAAAGCCCAGCATCTAATGGATTTTTGTTGCTACAGGAACAGGTGTGGCAGAACAGCCCAAGACAGATTTATTGTTCATTAGTGTTTTTGTACAATGCTCTTGTGGAGGTGTAAATAATCTGAGCTGTCAAGATTGGTCTCTAGTCCACAATCAATACTTTGCTTCTGTCATAAGGCTAATTAAAGCAGCTAAAAAGTCACCTCACAAATGTCACCTCACAATCAACAGCAGTTCACATTACAAAATTTATTTTGGAGGTTATTTTTAATTGATACAATAAATATTCCTTATGTAACCAAAACAAAACATGTTCAAATAAAATATGAGTTTTTCTTAAATCTATCCTGCTTGCCAGCTTTGTTAAGAATAAAAAATTGAAAACAGAAGCATATCTGGATGCACTACAAATTCTGAATTTTATGGTTATTGCTTTGAAACTAGAATTATAGGAGGTTAGCCTGACTTGCAACTTCTGTTCACAATTTTTTTAATGCTTACATACAGTGGGTCCATATGAAAATACCTCAGCAGATTAATAATATGAATGGTTTTATTACTTTCTAAATTTCAAATGTTTTTACACAAATATTTCTGTATGGTGTCAAACACTAAGAGAAAACACATTTTATTTCCCCTTCATTAGCACTAATTTTATTCTTCTGTTCTAAATACACTACATTCCTCTGTTATATGTTGCATTTGTGGCACGCTTTATGTTTCAGACAAATAGCTTCAGGCCATTAGCGGAGCAGATTCCTCCTATACATGCCAAGAGTACATACAGTAACACATGTTGTAAATGTGCTGCAAATGAACTGTGTAAAGTGCTCAGTCTTTTTTTCTTTCACAGAAAGAAGGAAAAGGTCTAGAAGCTTGTTGCTTACCCTGAAATGCAGGTTTGTTCATGCTAGCCATGCGAGGACAGTAATGCTGTCCAGGGAAGCCCTGAATGTGCACCTCCAGAGGAACAGGGCGTACCGATGGTCGGAAGTTGAACAGACCCATCTACAAGAAAATATTTTTTTCAAGTTTAACCTTGAATTGTCTTATAAATTGTTATTTTGTTTTTCTGCAGCACAAATACACATCCATCTTCTGAAACATTTTTCATACCTGATTAATATTTAGCCAGTCAGCAAGGTCTCTAGCATTTGCTAAAGCAGTGGATAAACCAACTACTCTTACAGGCTTCTCTGTGTGAGATGAAATGAAGTTTGTCCGAGACACAATCACTTCCAATACTGGGCCTCTCTCATCCCCTAGTAAATGAAAAGTCCATTGAAAAACAGAAAAAAAGAAAAGGTTCAGATGTCAAAAAGTATATCCACATCATACGTACCAGCACACTTCAAATTTAGCAATGATTCTAATTAAAAACAAAACATGCTCACCTAGCAGATGGATCTCATCTATGATAAGAATGGAAACTTTCTGAACATAGCTTCTGTTCTGCCAGCTTCTGCTGACACCATCCCACTTCTCTGGGGTAGTAACAATCAGGTCAGCTTGGGCAATAGCTCTCATATCAGGAGTTACATCTCCCGTCAACTCTACAACCCTGTAATCAAGAAAGATGGTGGCTTGTCTTTACAAAGCTTTAGAACATCTCAGCATTCCAACACTAAGTCCTAAACATAAAGTGAAGAAACAAAATTAAATAAAGCAATTTTCTTTTTGGTCAAATACTTCTAACAAGATTTTCAAAACTGTTTTAAAGTAAATAAACCTGTGTATCTGTTTTCCTAGCAAATACCATATAAACACCAAACATAATTCCTTAGCAAAACCATATAAAAGGAAGACGATGAATACGAGTCCCTAACCATATAATAAGGTTAATTTTTCAAAATGAAGATACTGTAAGAATATTAGTATGATATAATGTGAATCATAACATCCTGTCATAGCCAGGATAAAAGCTTTCTAGAAAGCTACCAAGTTGCTGCCTGCTGTTCTGTACAGATCTCTGGTTTGAATAACGAGGCTAGATTGCAGTATATCTGCATTTGTTGATGAAGTTCCATTAACACTGGAGCAGAAATTATGCTGAGTTAATTTTTTGGGAAGATTAGCAGAGTCTTTCCAGCTGTTTGCCTTACTGCCCTTTCAAGTTCTACCAACAACGTTTGAGATGAACCATCATTTCAGTCTGAATATAATGGATTTTTGACATTTCTGTGACACTTCTACATCCAGTTGGAATTCCTCATAATAAAATTCCTCAGCGTAATGTGTATCTTCTGTTCAAAATGCCAGTCACAAGTAATAGAGTAAATTTCAAAAGGAAACTACTTGAAAATATTTTAAAGGTATGAGGCAAATAATTTACCCTCACAGGCCATTAAAATATATAAAAAAAATGTAATGTCACTGCTGGTAATAGCAGGAATCTCACTGGCAATTTCATGTACACAGAGTAGCACCTCTTTCTATTGGAACCTGTGGTGTGCTTTGAGCTTTAACTTAGGAAAAAAGCTATATACAGGAAAGGAAAAGGCCCTAAATAATACATACCATGGATAATATTTTTAATTCAAGAAGGTATAGTTTCGGAAACTATCAACATGACTGATATACCTGATATGTTATAAAGTAATGGCTGAACTCCAGCACCTAAGAAGATCATCAAGAAAGTAATGTTACCAAGGAATACTACATCTAATTTATATATGAAGTACAATATATGAATACTAGAATACAGTTCACGCAACTTTTATGAGTTCCTTATAGCTGAGATTTCTAAAGAAAGCTTATTTTGGATTGCAATTTCAGTTTCCAAAGTTATGCATTGAGAGAAATCTGATCTTCATATTTGTTATACTGGCTAGTAATGAGAATGAAAGTAGCTGGGTGTATCTCTTTTTTAGGTTCGATTTTGCTATCACAACAATGACCATTGATAGCATTTTTTATTTTTTAAGTACTATAAATTTGAAGGATAGTATACAATCAAAACCTATTATGAAATACTCAGAAGTATTCTGTAGATTTTATTCATACTTGATGGGCTGTTCTTTTGCTTCTCATTTCTCTGATTAGGTAAGGAGAAACATACTTTTTACCAAGTTTTTCTTCAATCCTAACTTTCCAGTCCTCAATTCTTTCACGAACGAGTGCCTTTAAGGGCGCAATATACACTGCCTGCAAAAGAAAAGACGCAAAACCAGAGATTAAACAAGAAATCTTTATTAAGTGTACCTACAATGAAAAAAAATATATTTAGTACTTGTGAGATTTGCAAATACTCATTGTCTATCAAATGATTAAGGCTCGAGTTCCTTAAATGACTTACAGCAGGATTATATTTAAAACAGGCTTAACACTTGAAAATACTGCTTTATTTCCTGAGCCATTAGCAAGCAAATGAATTAAAAAAAAAAAAAAGAAAAGAGTAATTTCTTGAAAAGAAAGTATTTATCACACAATTTAATATCAAAATCCATTTATATAAATAATGCCATTTATTGCCAGGACTATAAAATCTGCAAGCTAACATTCTAGAAAAGAAATAATCTGAGTTTCCAGCAAGCAATATCTTACCAGGTTTCTAGTTACGTCATTAAATTATTAAAACATTACCAATTAAATTAAAAAGCTGGTTATTTTAAGGAAATGTTACAGTATTTTCCTCAAAGATACCTGCTGTGCAGGGGGGAATACTTTGACAAGTAGAAACAATATTTATTTACAGATTTATGGTTACATATTCTGAAGCTTTTGAACATGAAGAAACTGCTACATGTAGAATCCACATAAATTCTTTAAAATGTATAGCCAGGTTTTCAGATTTATTAAAACCTAAAAGATATATTCCTTTGAGAATTGGCTATTTTGTAAGTCTAATAGATAAGCTGCAAATGTATGAGTGTCTTGTTTACGTCAATTGGACTAACAAATTACATGAAGATACTGAGATTTCAAAGATGAATAAGGGATTTATGCACATGATTTCTGTTAATTTCAAAGGTTGTTCTTTGGTTATATCCCACAGTCTGATACAAATATCTTTTCCAAAGGCTTTAAAGCTAAAATGTGGCTATGACAAGATGGTTAAGTCAAGTTACACATATACATTCACTTTGAAAACAAAACCTCAAAAGCTGAGTTGTTCAGCTTTTAGGCAGTTTCAGAAACAAAACACAGGGGCAAGTTGGAACAGAAACTTGACTTGTAGTAATTAATTGCAACTTATTTGTTTAAAAAAGAGACAGACTGGGCTAGCTGTATTCACATGGAAGGGAACTAACAGCCACAAAACACTACTGCTAGTAGAAGGAGATTAAAGCACGAACTGCAGGTAAGTACAGAAAAGGAAATCCAGCATCCCTGTATGTCATGTTTTTAGATTTAACTCTAGCTGTACAGTGATTAATATGTAAAGTTGAAATAAAAACATAATGTACATAATGCAGTACCATTTTGTATCTAGACAGGTATAAATTGGAGAAAGCAAAATTCAGTTTCCCATAGCCTTTTTCTAGGCTTTTGTATTGCTGAAAACACTCCTACGTGAATTCATTATAGCAAACTTATTTTACAAACCTTTGATGTGGGATACTTATTAAAAACTCTAAAAATGGCTAATTCAGCTGCAACAGTTTTTCCAGAACCTGTAGGTGCTCCAAGAAGAACATTACAGTCTGTGTGATAAAGTGTATGAAATATCTGGGTCTGGATAGGGTTGAAATGTGTGAATTTGTATAGGACTTCATATTCCCGATGTCCCAAGGCTGTGATAGGCAAAGGCTGAAGATCCAGAAGCTCTGAAAATACAAAATAATCATAACTGCATGATAACAGATATCATGACATAACATAGTTTATTATGAAGATAAAGATATTAACCAGTACTTTAGTGGAAAACAACATTCATTGGAAATTGTTTTACTTAATATTTCATATGACACACAGTCCACATTTGGGTCATTGTTAACTTTGATGAGGAATAATGAAAAGCTCATTTTATAGCTCTGAAGTAGTTCTGCAAGTACTGTAGTTAGTATTCTGATAGCTGTGAACCAGCCATTTGCATAAATTAATTTTTCTTTTAAAGTTGTTTCCTTTTTACCCAGTTGTAGTAAGTTCTAAACCCACTGCATTAGATTATATGTATGTCCAGCTTCTTATGATAATAGAATGCGGAGTTGGAGAACAGCACGGTCTGTAAATTTCAGACTGAAGGAGAAAAAAAAAAAAATCTATTTGAGAAGGAAGGATTCTTTGGAGTTTCGACGTTGATGGAGTAATACAATTCAGATGAATTCAACTCAGTTTTGCATCTAATCCCTTAAACATGTAATTCAAGACAATCTTAACAAGTAAACAAACAGCCTTTCAATCTATGATTCTCAATATATCTTCAGGGCATCTGCTATCCAAACAATTAGAGATTGTGGAATTTAGAAGATGATATATATAACCAGATTGGATTTGGAATCCTACCAAATTAAGGAGACTGCAGTGATTCTGCTATGCAGATGCTTGCTTTGAAGTGCGGTGGTTGGGTTTTTTGTTTTGTTTTGTTTTGGGTTGGTTTTTTTTTGTGGCTGGAGCTCTCATTGTCATTTTGGGGTGCTTCACATTAAGGTATGATATGGGAGTCATAAAATCTACTGAGGCAATGATGCCTAATATTCTTCACATGCCTTTCACTGATACCTTATGGCTGTTTTATCATTCCCACTGAAACTGTGATTTCTTGGGCTCTGTTGAGGAGAAAGAAGGTTTTTTTGCTTAGCAGGGCCTCTATGTACTTCATTGTTGAGTGGGAACCAGATGGGAATTGAAATCAATTACCATAAATCCTAGAGGCTCCATAACTGGTGATGTGTAAATATCTTTCTGTTTCTTCTGAATAGTAGTCAGTGATCAGTCAATTAGATAAAAAGGTTACACATGCTTTTCCAGACAGCATAGGTACAGTATAACAATAGCTAAATACTTCACAAACACATGTGAATTTATGCATGCCAAAGGACAACACCGTATGAGAACTGAGTATTTCTGAAGGCACTCACTTCACAGACTGCTAGATGAGCCAAATGTAATTACAGTAGAAAGGTTTTACAATGACATCAGGCACAATGAATGTATAAAGCAATTTATGTATCCAGAAAAAAAAGAAGCAAAACACAAACATATGCTTCTGTGCCAAGTGTTAAAAAGGGAGGGGGAGGGGAAGGACACGACTTGATCAGCAGTGCGGAATTGAAATGCGATGGTAAGTACTGTTAACAGTGCTTGCTGTGACGAATTAATTTTGGTAAAAATAGTAAAATGTTTCATATTTTCAAAATTTTAACTGTTTTTTCTTTGCTGAATGCCATTAACAATACAAACAGCCACTCTAAGATTATTTTTAACCAGTCCAGAAGAAATGTAATGCTTACAAGCACTAAGATAAAACATACTGTAGCAGAGAGATGTGCTCATTTTTATATGACAGTTTCAATTTCCCTACGGTTTTTAGTGAACCTGGAGTAACTAAAAGGCTGGTATTATGCTGAGATGAAATGAGCTCCTTTTTGTTCAAGAATTTAAAATTTCAGAGAGCTCTAAAGTTTGTAAAGAAACTGTCTCAATAATACAAATATATCACAAAGTGGAATTCCATATGTTTTTCTATGATGAAGCAGAAGTTAAGAGATTTATTGCACTATCATAAGGAAAATCAATAAAAGCAAGATGAATTAAAACAAAATGATTAAATTTGAAGTTACCTGTGTGGGGTGGATGTCTCTCTGGAAGAATCAGATGTTGAAAATTTATGATACATACAGCCTCTGCTCCTAACCATCTATCGGACACAGCTCGAATGTAATATTGAGAAGGGAGAGGTTCAAAAATTGGGATTGTGAACATCAGCAGTTGAGGTTCTTTAGTAATGACCTAATGCAAATGTGTAGAGAATAATTACTGCACAGAAAAATCAGTAACTTGAAAAATCATAGTTTGCCTCATTTCCATAAGCATTACCAACACAAAGCAATAAAGTATGTGTGCAACTCCATGTGCAAAATAGTCACATCTTTGTAAAATATTTCACTACTGGGAACAGATTTTGTTTCCATGGACTTCAAAAGATAAAAATAAGACTGGCTCTTCGTCTTTTTCTTTAACAGACAAAACTATTACAGTCTTTCTTTTTTTCACCTGGAAATAACTATGCCACCAAAAGGGGAAGACAAAAAGGGACATCTGAGATTAGAAAAGATCTTTATGGAAGTCCAAGCTTATAACGTACATCTGAAATTGAAAGCTGTGCTACCCAGGTCAAAATACTGTTTGACCTTATAAATCCACATCTAACTAACTTTATTTTTGTCTTGCTATGAGATTCTGAATAAAATCCTTTACCTGTTTTTTTTGAATGATGAAGTACTCTGAATGATAAATGTGATCATTAGTAGGGTCTTCTACCCAAATCCACCAGGGCTCTCCAACAGTGCCGTGTACCTTTAAGAATGGAAAAGATGGCTTTGTTATAGTTGTAATGAGGTGCTTGTGATTTGCTGGGTATATTGGATATATTTCTAAATGATGTAGCCTTACAAAGGAATAGAGAAATATAGAAATCAGAGGTAAGAGCAATATAGCATTTTTAATTGGATCAGTCTGCGTAAAGATTATGTTTCAATACGGATTTGCTTAAGGTACTTATAATATAAATGGACATGATACAAATGCAACTGAAGCTAGTGCCTAAGCTGTTTATAAATAGACTAAACTCCCAGGGTTTTCCCTAGGCTGCTAAAAAAGGACATATTCTCCTTTTTCCTCCTTGTACTTCTGTCTTCGGGTTCTGTATAGAGGATTGTCTTTTGCTATCCAGTGCTCATTTTTCAGTTAAAAACATTATCTGAGGAAAAACTGGACATTGAATTGTGACATTCCTCTCTCCTCCTCTTTCTCTTCCACTTTCCTCTAGAAAGATAGAGTAAGTGGACTCAGAAGGCTGTAGATCTAGTTATTGCTACAGGTGAAGTGGGAAGAACATAAATAGAGCCGTCCCTTGATGATTCCCATGCCATCTGGCAACACTTTATTCCATCCTAGATTTTTGTTTGCTTTGTTGTGTGCCTTACTTTGCAATGCCAGCCACAAATCATAGCTAGACGGGATGATCAGTTAAGAATTTTTGCTTCTTTGTCAGAATAAATGACTTGTGCCAATGTACAAGCATTTTGCTTAAATCTCTAGGAAAAGAAAAACGTATAGTAAAGGATTATGGATGACATACTATTAAGTGACATAGGTTTCTTATGAGGACTGTGATAAGGTAGAAAACCAGAATGAAGATGAGAAAAAGTTGGAATTATTCCTAAATGTTAGTTAATAGGAAAAACCACAAAGCACATAGTTGCTCCTAATGGCAATTTAATGCTACAGGAATCTGGTAATGATTCTCACAGCATACACTATTTTCAGCATAATTCATTATTGTGTATGTGTTTGAAAACAGTCTATTGGCTTTTGGAGACAAAAATACATATTAAGAATAGAACTAAGGTGCTTTTAATTCTTTTTCAACATGGTTACACAATAGATAAGTAGATGGATAGTAAAGACTAAGTCATTTTCACTACATTTACATTTCACTAGCAACTTCATGGAATTGAAGCATTGAAACTGAAAGGACAGAGGTCACTGCAGATGACACTGAAAAATTACAGTGAGACTATTACTTTATCAGGGTTTAGGAGAATTTACAGAGAGGAAAGAAGAATTAAGCAAGGTGATAAAGTTTAAAGCTCAGAATTTTTATTATCAACTGTAACAGCATCTTAGTTTTGGAGAGTCCTGTGACAAAGCTGCATGGGGAAAGAAGCGCAATATGTAAACAGGCAACACAACACGCTCTCCAGTAATGATTCTCAAGAACTCTAGGGAGCTCTTAAGAACTGACACATACCTGTATTTTGGGCAACCACTGCCCTAAAACTCAGCTAATTAATACTAGTTGTGTTATTCTGTATCCCTGCTGGACTTCTCTTGGCTGCAGTAAGGCTTACTTGCTCTGTCTGGGTTTGTTTACAGTCCTTTGCATCTAACAATATAGTAAGTATTTTCCACTGGGATATGGTTCACACGCTTTTACTGAACTTACAAGCTCCCAGCACTGAAAACTGCAGCCATTAAAAATTAAGATGATGTCATATCTCATGACTACAAAAAATGTATCTTCTTTCTCTTGTAAAGACAAGTGCAAAATTTGCATGAGATCATTCTAGAAATAAGTATCCAGATAAAGGAACTATCTTAAACCCATGAAATGTTAGCTAAGCAAGGTGTTTCAGTTAAGTATGGTATTTCAGTTTTTAATATTCTGATTTTTTTTCACTACTCCCACTCTTTGAATGGAATTTTTTGGCAGCAAGTTTTTGTACCAATTACAGCTATACCTATAAGTTTCTATAGTCTTCTTAATAGCTTGCTAAAATACTGTTTGATGATGGAGCAGTTTCAGTGTCAATGGTTGAATTTAAAAGACTGTTAGTCATTTTTAGAGACTATTAAAATTTAACAGCTTTTTTTATTTATTTGCTGTGATAGAAGTTTCATTTACTGAAGAAACAAGAAAATCAACAGCTACTTTACAAAAATAAAAAAGAAACAAAAAGATTTCCAAGTTTTAATGAGTACCAATATATAAATTCACACAAAAAGAGCTCCTTAACTTGACCTGATAAAACCGTCATAATGTTTCTAAAGCAACCATTAGGAAAACTGTGTCAAGGGAAAAAACAGCAGAAAATAGATTTTTGCTGAACTTTTGCTATAACTTTAGAAATTGAGAATTGAAATAAGAAAGTATGATTATGTGTGGACCCCTTTTCAATTTGTAAAAATATAGAAGAAGCTACATTTTGTAGAAGAAACTAAAAGCAGATTGAGAAATTACTTTGTATTAAGAAACAGTTTAATATGAAGAACAGTCATGCGTTTCTTTGTCTTTGATATATTACAGGTAAAGTGGATGAAAGATTGAATAATAAAAAATTGTTTCAATCCTAGAAAGTAATGCTTGTTTGCCTTCTGAAGTATTGCACATAAGTAAGGCAGCAAAAAATAAATCATGTTATAATTCATTTTAGGAATCCATTCAAATATTTCTGTAATAAATTCAGGTAGCAAACAAAATCTAACTTTCTATATTTTGATCATTAATCTCCCATTCGTAAGCTAACTTGTTGAAACTTCCAAAAGAAAAGAAAAAGCCTTTAGGCAGAGAAAATAAATTCTAAAATAATCTAAACGTTTGTGGAATAAAACTCTAATTTACTAATGATTAAGGTAAATTTGTAATCTAAGGGTATTTTAAAAATATTTTTTAGTAAAAGCACAGATACTTAATATCCACCTTTCAGAATGATTTATCTTAAGTGTAAATGTCCTAAGCATAAAAAAAGAAAAATATGCTTGCCCACTGAGGTGTCTTTCCCTTGTTTCAGTAGAAAGTTTCAGAAGTACCAGCAACAATACAATGCCCCCATGTGGACATTTGTATTTAATTTACATTTATCTTAAATCTTAAATCTATTTGTAATGAACAGATTCTGAATCAAAGGGCGTGGGTCTATCTAAATGTGCAACCAGTACAACTCTTCATACAAATTTGCACCATAAAATATAGATGAATATAATTCCAAACATATCTCAGTTTTTCTGTTCAGACAAATCCCAACAGAAAAAAATGCATGCCGTGATGTTGTGAATGTATATTTGTAAAGCTGTAAAGAGCAGCAGAACTTGGCATGCATGAACTGTACCTCAAGGTTTTTTTTTCTGTTTGACATTAATTCATTGTACAGACAGCTCTGTGTCTTGCTTTTTCTTGCTTCTTTTTGCGTGTATAACTCAAATCTTTGACTACTGTTAATATTCAGTATAAGCATGTACTTCAACATGTTATAAACACTGCACTAACTAACAATTAACAGAAATAAAAGGACGATCTTTGGGTGCTTTCTTCTACAAAAGTCTTAACAGTCATCCCATTCCTATTATCAAATTTGCTTCTCGGCTAAGATAAATACTTTTTTTCTTATCCAAACAGCTATGGACTCCCTGTGATCATCTCCTTTACTGAAGCTAAATTAATGCTTCCCATCCTGCCTCCACCTCCTTTATTTTTACCTGATCACTCCACGTGAAGTCAGGAGCGATGTTCAGCCGAACTCGGAGCACTGTGCGAGTAATTGGCTGAATTGTTGCTTCCATTAGGATGGAGGGGATTTGATGGACACACTGTTTTACCTTTAACCCAATCTTCACATGATGCAGCATATGACCTGCCAAGAAAACATTAGGTGTAACAGATTTGCATTTCCAGGAAAAATAATATAACTCCGACTTTCAAATAGGCTTTTAGAGAGCAGTATTATTGCTTGCTTGTTTTGCTGTTAGGTGCGTAAATGTCTGACTCTCTTGACCTGGCGTGTCTGAATATTTTGTAATACTTAACTTGAATTAGCAATTTAGAGCCTAGAAAAATCAGTATTAACTCCCCTGTTGGCTATAACTAAGGGGTTAAAATAACTATTAAGAATTCAAACTGAAAACATTATGTCAAGCTAGTTCCCTTTACTGACTTTTTGACCAGGCTCTTACCAAGCCATATAGTTCTTCTTTAAAGCATGAATAACGACCTTTTATTTAATGAAGGGCACACATTTGAACTTCTACAATTCCTCTGTAGTGATTCAAAGCAGACAGAATGCTTTTCATAAAATTGAATAAAGGTAGTTAATAGCTTAGAAATACACACAACTAGTAAACAGCTCACAGCAGCTCTGATCTTTCAGAATACGCCAGTGTGCAACTGAGACAAAGGAAAAACTAAATGTTGCAATGTTTATTTTCTATCACAATCATGGTAACTAAGGCAATAAAGTGATTATATTATTTTTTTTTCCTACTTGTATTTTACAGTTGAAATCTCTGCTCCCCTGCTCTTTGTTTTAAATCTGAAGTATGTAGCAGTGATTTCTTTTTTTCCTGAAAAATATGGCAGCTTCTATCTTATTTAGGGAAAGAAGGTTGATTTATCACATCTACACTGAAATTGCTTATATAATTATGTGGTGCATATTTTAGATTTTAAGTATAATGGTCATAAGAACTTACTGTGAAAAGCTACCTTACAAATGGCTACCGGTATTTCCTGGCATCATTATGTGGTTCCTGAGCACACTTTTCCCATTAACAAAAAAAAAAAAAAAAGAAAAAAAAGAAAAGAGAAGAAATCCTGTTATTTGCACTATGTGCAAAGTGAAAAGGTGATACAAAATTTTTCTTGCTATTGCATGAAATTTAGGAGCATAACATGTTGCAATTGCTAATATTTTTGTATTCATCCTGACTTTCCCTCTTCGGTTTTTCTTATTTAACGAACTGGCAGATTTTGCCTCACACAGGCATTTATCTATACTCTGAAGTAATGAATGGTGATCTTGCTTAAGCAAATCCCTAATGTAAAAGTTTTAATGCATATTTAATCAGTTTAACTTGTGGTTGGTAAAATAAGTACACCTCCACAGCAAGTGGATTATTAAAACCCAAAACAATTACATTGGTACAGCTCGGTGATACATGCAGTATTAGAGCATACTTGCACAGTAACTACCTTTTGCAATTAGGCGGTAAAATTTCAGAAATCATGTTACATAAAGATAGGCGACAAATTCAAAGATATGACTCAATAAGCTTACGTAGGCAAGTACATTTTCTAATGCCAGAAATAATTTTCTATATCATCATGTGAGAGGTGAACTTCTGTGTTTGTACTTGACAGCACTGAGGTTTTGTACACTTATTTGCTAGGGGAAATAAGGCTCCTCTCCCAACTGCTGTACAATATTATAAAACTCTCCCCATCCCCTCTTTTTTTTAAATAGTCACATTTTGAGAAACTATCAATGGCGTTTAAAAAAATGTTAAAATCTTCTGAACAAAAGCTGAGTATTCAATAAAATAGGCATGTTTAACAAAAGAAGAATACATTTGCTTATTCCACAATGATTGTCATCTGTATTCTGATAAACCAGGACTGTTTATCTCAGATAACATAGTGGTTTCTTGGCTTTCTGGAAATTCCATGATTACACTGCAATAGCGCGTAGATTGGTGTTGACCAATTTGTGGTACACTGGAATCCAGGATCCATGCACACAACACGCTTTTCATTCACTCAGAGAGCTGGCACCCATCTGATGCTTTTATCCCTCCCTAAGCCATGGACTGAGTTAGCCAGCTAGCCCCTGTCTTTTTTAGTCTACTCCAAGGTCACATGAACCTTTAAAAAGGAAGAAATGCCAAGACTGAAATTAGTCCTATGGAGTAGAGAACAAGGCAGCACCCGGAAGCAGTGCCTTTTCCCATTTCAACAAGGCTTTGAATTCAAATAAAAATAAGGTGGCTGCCAGGCAAGTGCTTCCTTCACACCCTTGGTGTCAGAAAAAGAAGGTAGGCAGGAAGAAGTATGCCAAGTAACAGCACTTCACAGAGATGCACAGATCAACTTGCTTTGATGTTTATAAGGCTGAAGAACACAAAATGTCATTACATATAGTCAGCAATGATCTATTTTCACAGATAAATCTCAAGTCTCATCTACTTCCAAACCAATATAAAACAAAACTAGACATTTTATAGGTATATATTGATATATTTCCATCTTGTCAATACTAATTCCACTACACTGAAGGAAGCAAAACTGGTTTTCTATTTTAATAAAAAAAATATTGCTTCTCCAAGGGCAGGTATGGGGAAAAAGAAGCATTAAAAAAAGCTGAAAGCACTAATACAATTAATGGAAAAGAATATTAAGTAATAAAAAGACTGCACAAATACATACCAGATTAACAAATCTGGAAAAAAAAGTGCTATAATGCTTCTGAATAGAAAAACACAATAATGCCAGCACTTCTAATAAAATGTTATACTTTTAATACCTTTAAAATTACTACATATTATAATGCACAGTTAAAGTAAGCCTTTAAAATTTTCTCATAGTGCTTTGGCTTAACTTATTAAATAAAAATATAGCCTCTAATTCTGCAAGGTTTTACACTATTTATCCAATTTTTCCAACCTAAATTAGGCATGTAACAAAGCTTCCTGAAATAAGAATGTAGTTCTCCTGTGAAATGACAGAAATATCAAGTCAGAGGTCACAACTTCTGAAAAGGAGTGCCTATGAATTGCATTTTTACTATTAAAATATTTTTTCTAAAAAATGACAGTTTGTTTATCAGCTATTTAGCAATAACAGGTGCAAAGAAAGCCCCAATAAGAAAAAATACACTAAGATATGAAAAAAAATACACATTAGAAGCATATTTTTTTCCCAACTTCAGCCAGCTGGTGGACAGTTTATGCACAACAGTTTATACACACATACTAGAAAATGCCATTATCTCTATCAGTAGGCTTGTGGATTTTCTCATTATCAAAGTGTCAAATCCTTTAAAAAATTCCATTAAGGTTCTGCTGCAATGACACCAGTGACAATGAATTCTCTGTGTTCAATGAAAATTAAAGCAGTGTTTCAGAAGCAGGCCATTTACTGATAGTAAACCAGGACATAATAATCTGCTTTCATTCTTTTTAATGTTAATAGTATTTCAATTAAAAAAAAAAAAAAAGCGCCATATTTTGCCAACTGGCAAAAATAAACAGAGGCTTTTATAGTAGTGTATTATGTAATGTGAGCAAGACGGGAAGCTCAGGTCAACATAAGTATGTATACATATATGTAAATATATGTCAATACACATCTGCATTCCACATGTGTTCTGGGGTTGCAGGGACATGGCCTAGCCTTACCTTCAAAGCTCTGCCATATTACAAACTGTGGAGATTGAATAAATGTTCTTTACTGGACAGACCATAATACCATATTAATGTGTGTATGTGGCTTCCAGATCAGAGTGATTACATTAATGAGTAGCTCAGATTTAGTTCTAACTTGCCCACTGATAACTAGAAGTTTAAGCAGATCAGCATTGCTGATTTCTCACCTATTTCATCCTTTCTCATGTCCTTCATCTTGTCTATAGTGAGATTCTTCTCTTCCAGCTTGGAAAGGACGGATGGTGGTAACACTGAGAACTGTCTCAAAGGGCTAACCCAGCCCCACAGCCGCTTGTCAATGACTTTGCTGAGATTCAGTAGTCGATATGTCATTGCAGGCCAACGTTTCCTAAGGGCAATCTCAAAAAGGGCTCGAACAATACGAGCTGCATTCTGGAGAGTGGAAAAAAAAGCAAAAATGTTGTAATTCTTTCAAGTATTCTTTGTAAAATGAAAAGGATCCCATAGACTGATCTTTGACAAACCATAACAATAGATTTTTCTTTTCAAACTTATTTCAAACATTCTTGAAAACTATTTTTTCCATCAGTCTACTGGCAGAACTACCTCATGATTGCCTACAGAAATTATGGAAAGAAACATGTGCAACTTATTAAAGTTGTAGTGGCAGGTCTGTCACAGAATTTTGATCGCAGTTATGCTAACATTAGGGAGTACTATATTTATTGCATCTCAATCACTTCTGAAACAAATTCACTTACCGTATTTAATACCTTACTCTTTCTTCCCTTGTATAATACACACCTGCAAACTCAGTTGATATGGAAATCAAAGTTTTAATTTTTCACTTCAGTTGTGCTTCCATAATAGCATTCCATTTCACACTGATTTTCAAAACATTTGCACAGAAGTTTAACAGTAGTGACTTTTTTTTAACATGTTACTATCTTCTGAGACTACTGTATAACCACTGCATAAACCTGCTTTGGACTTGGAAAAGTAACTACTAACATAAGATTGAATGAGGTTAGTCTTATCCTGGAAATGTAAGTTATGGCACTCCTTTCATAAACTTATCAAGCTGTATTATGAAGTTGTGCGGTTTTTGGTAGTTTTTTCTTTTTTTTGCCTACCGGTGCTATGCCTGGATTAGCAGTTCTGTTCTTGATTCACTGAATAGAATACAATCACTCTCTACTGGCTCTGTAATGCCAATAGGAATTAAAAATAGAAAATTACTTTTTCATGATAGGAAGCATATGCTACTAAAGAAGCACATTTCTTTTACTTTGAAAGGATAAATGACTTTCTTAATAGTCACTATCCAATTAAAAATATTCACAAATTGTTACACTGGTTCCACATGTACAATTTATCAAGATCTGAGAAGATGACCATGTTGCCTCATTGAAAATGCTGTAATTGAGACAGACAAATGAAAGCAATTGTCTTGAAAGAAAAGATTAAAAGAATATACTGAAAATCATCTTGCTGTGCAAGTACCACAATTTTTATGATGTGCATAATGATTTCAGAATTTTCTTATTTATACCTATACATGCTATGAAATGTAAACACTTCTGAAGAAGATCATGTCAGTACGAAGATCTCACTGAAAAATATGTATACTTTTGAATGTTTAACTCTTATCTTTAGCACAAACTAAATGCAATTTTACAATCAATTCTTTCTAAAATGGTTTTGTAAGGATAAGAAAAAAATGATTCAATGCAACATGTTGCTGCATGTTTAAAAAAAAAAGGAAAAAGAGACATAGGATGGGCTAAAAGGTAAAACTTTCTTATCTATTTTATACATTCATTATTGTTGCACATCTGGGATTGTCTAAGAGCATTTTATCACTTGGAGTTCTTCAGGATCCAGAATTCTAAACTTTCAGGCAACGTTCCTTTCTTTCTAAGATGGGCTTTAGTTCTGTAAGCAAGCAGTTCTCTGTCACAGATTTGCAGTTCTCTTTTTATTCTGTGTAATAACTAAACATGCTGTATAACTATCAACCATTCAGGTGACAAATCAAGCTGAGAAACAAATATATAGATTGATATGTACATTGTATGATTGCGTCTAGCAATAAAATTGTAATAGCACATCTTTCTTGTGTAAACCAAGGTATATGAATAAAACAAAAATTATGTTTTGCAGAGTAAAATATAAAAGTACACAAAACCTAAAAAGAGATTGCAACAGTTTTCCAGATTTACAAGAAAATCCACTAAGTTAAGAACAAAGTTTCTGTGAAATCTCAGTTAGAGCTGTATAGTAAGACTACAGGGATAATACAAACCAAAAGGACATTCATAATTAACAAAAAAATGCAATAGTCTCCCAAGGTAGGCTTTTGCAAATCTTGAAAATCTTGCAAATACTTAAATATTATACCACACAGGTACACACACACGGCTCTGATTTTCAAATAAATTTGCATTAAAAATGTACAAAAAAAGTTGCAGATCAAGCACTAATATAACTGTAAACACACGGGAGAATGAAAACAGCGGACGACAGCAACAGATATGTAAAAAATACCATTTTTACCTGTGCAACATACGCAGAATCTGAAATAAGGGAGAAGCTGTCCATCTCCCCTCTGCTAATATATGTTTGAAGGAGGATATTAATTTTTCCATAATTGTTTTCCACACCTCCTGGAGCAGGAAGTTCACAGAAATCATTCAGTAAGGTATGCAGCTCTTCTATTTCTTCTTCTCTTACCTAAAACACAATTATACATTATGAAGAGGCTGGAGCAATTTGATAAAAATTTTTACTCTGCAATCAAATTTTCCTTATAACATAGTTATATTATTTTTAAATGGAGCCTCTAGTTTTAAGGAAAAAAAAAAAAGAAAAAAAGCACCAAACCCACATCTTCCACAATGTACCTAATAGACCATAATTGAAACTATCTTAATAGTGACACAATTACATTTTATTATTCATCACCATCTATTAAGGTTGCCATTGACATACAAAAATTTGATATGCCACAAAAATTGAATCTTCTGACCCTACCATCCTTCATCTGATGAGATTTCATTTTTTATTTGACCAGAGTAAAACCTCTGTCCATCTGGATTAGGGCAATCTTGAATTAACATTAAATGTACTCATTACAGTTACATAGTTTGCATGCGGCACAATAAATTTTTAACTCAAAACTGTGAAGTACTATGATTCATGATATTAAAATTTTCACTGTTAATAAGATTAAGCCTTAATATGAGTAAAGAAATATTAATATCTATGGTTTGAATAATGCATAACATTTCACATTCTAACTGATGACCCTAACATGGCAAAACCAGCATAAATCTACATATTCTTTGATTTACTGATAGTCTGTTAGTGTAAAACTTATTTAAAGAGGGTAAATGTTTGGTCCCTGCAGGGAACCAGCTGGAAGTAATTTTCATTTGGACCTGACTACCTGACATACAAAAGACCCTGAGACAATTGGGTTAAAATCCCCAACTATCCAGCCACTGGTCCTACAGGAAAGAAAATGATGAAGGACACAACCATCACAGATGACTCCAGTGTCAGGGGAATATTATGCTCTGCTTACAACAGCATTTTTGATAATTTTTTCTGCTCTTGCATAGCACAGTACAGGTCAAATCAGATCTGTATTTCAGCTACTGGTGACTCACCTATCTCAAAATATGGAATTTTTAAAGGCATTACGGAAACATGATTCATATTAACAAAAGTCACAATTGTATCACACAGAGGGCTAAATCCTGAGTTACTTTTGCAAAAGTCAGTTACTAATTTTGCCATTCAACGCTGCACAGCAAATGAATCACATAAAACTGGAAATGATGGTTACTGATGCCATACCATAGAAATCTGAGAAAGCAAACTAGAAAAACTATGCTTTAGTCAAGAAGCATCACTACTAACTTTATTACAAATATAGAAACATATCACATCATATTTTCCATATGCTTTCCTTTTAAATACTCAATTATGCTAAATTTAGACCTAGCAAAGCAACATCACTATCATAAAACCCCCTTCTAGTTTGGAAAACATTTCATGTATCACTGTAAAACCTCACTCTTATTATCTTCTATAATAGAAGAGATTACAGCAAAACAGAATTTCTCCATTAGATAAAGAGATGTTAATACTCAGAAAACGTGTGTGAATATGTAAATATGTAGATGGTGAGAGATTCACACTGCCAGTTTGTAAAGCCAGGTGAATGAGAGCCAACTCTGATCTTAAAATTGTATAATTGTGGTAAAATGGCAATGAGCCCAAGCTAATAAACCCTGTGGAGTCTGGCTCGCACCTCTATGAAATGGAAGCATGGGCAAACAAGCTTGTGCCAGCTTGCAATGTATTGTCTTGTGTCCTACCCACACAGGAGGCAAAAGGGAGGTTGGATCTGAGCTGAGTACACTAGTACAGTAATCTTCTAGCCTGCACAACAAAATCTGTTACAACAACAGGATTTCTGCTTGGATTTCAATTTTTGGAATTTCAAAATTGAAAATAATTTATCAGAATTCATCACTCTGCTAATCTAATATTGTTCCCTGCATGAAGTACATCACAGAGTTTACTTCAGTGAGTCCTGCCTCATTTCTGACAAAGTAAATTGTACAGCAAGACATCTAATAGTGGTTTAAACTTCAAACAGAAAAAAACATCTCATCCCTGGGTGCACCATTCCAATGGACACTTATCTTCACCTTTTAATAACTGAGGAGCTGAAAAGTTCTTAACATAATTTAAAATGAATTCTCAAAGATCCATAACTAGTTATTAAATGTGTACCATAGTTCAAGCTGAACTACACATAAATTTGAGTGGCAGCATATATAGTTCTAGGCAATTACGCCTACTTAGAAAACATTTTATAATGGAGCTTAATATTTAACAAAACTTGGGTCTGTGGACACTATTTATGGAGTGACTACTAAACAAGTGTCTAGTTCTAAGGCATTCTTTGTACAAAAGGATACAACTTTACCTTTATCTGTTCAAATTCTTCAGCTTTTGATACTATAGCAAGAATATCACCTTCTGTTTTATGAGCATCGAACAATTCATTGAAAGTCTATTAAAAATAAAATGAATGGATTTAACATTCAAAATAAATATACACATATAGGACAAAAGAAAGAAACATTAATCAAGATTTTAAAAAGCATATAAAGTTCAAATGTAAGAGTAATGCAGTTTAAACAGGAACAATTTCCAGCATGAATTCTCAGCACCTTCAGAAAAATAGTCCTTTGAAATTTGGTCACCCCAAAATCGAGAGACATGCAATCTATGGCTATTTCAAAAAAAGTCTAGGACATATTTGAGTGAATATGTGAGACTAATTATACATAGTGACAGTAAACATTTAAAAATTATTACTGTGAGCCTTCACCATTTATTCGAGAAAAACACTTCCCACAAAAGAAAGGTTTTAAGATGAATCTGTACATCAAAATCAAGCTTCCAATACTACCAAGTTTTGTAAAATGCATCTTCCTTACATATTTGCAACACAATCTGATTACAGGGCCAGAAGTTGTTTAAGGTTGGCAACCTGATAGGATTTTCATGCAGAAAAACTTTTCTGTTATCAGACTCTATACTGGAATGTGCCATCATGTACCAATGGTTGCACACACTGTTGATATCAAAATGTTTCTTACAATTCACCAAAAAGAATGCAGAAACCATAGAAATTTCAAATCTCACTGCACACCAAATCTGATTTTTCAGTATTGCTTTATATTAGTCTCTTTCTTTTTTGTATTTCCTCTCTCCCCATTTCATTCAAATATGATTTGAAAATGTATTGGACAAATCAGCTATATAGTCTGTAATATCTTACAACTATTTTAGGTATAGGTTCAAAAAGAAGGAGAAACCCCCAGAAATAGAACATCATATTTTACCTCTATAGTATTGTATTTAATATAGTAGTGGCTGGCAGTTCTGCCTAAATCTGTTGAAGAAAAAAAGCCAGTTCGTTCTTCAAAGCGGATCATGCGGGCTTTGTCCAGTTTTCTGCCAACTTCGATTACCAGTTGCTCTCTGTGCTTTTCTAGACCTGGATCCATCTAGACATGAACCACATACATTAATTTGTATAAAATACAAATGTTAAATAAATAATTTTATTGAGATAACCCAGTCACACAATGCCAGAAATCAAGTAAAGGAAAGGTACAGTTATTAAGTCAAGATTTTCCTGAGATCTCACTAATAACATTTACATTGACATTATTGACCAAAAACTCTATACAGGAAAAAATAATCAGAACAATATTTCTTTTACAATGCTTTGAGACCATCAATACAATGTAGACTAATACTACTTATAAAACAGTAGCATGATTATGAAATAAATTTACATTGAAGTTTTTGAAATAACTTTTAACAATAACACATTCTTCATGAAATTATCATTACTGTATGACTTTAGAAAAACATGCCATCTTATTGTATCGTCTATTTATGAAAAAGGCTGAAGATATACCTTGGCTGGGTATCTGACATGAGGATGGCTTTAATTGTATCCCAAACAGAATAAGCTTCAAATTAGATGGCTGAAATGTTTACTAGCAAAAAAACTTTGGGTATGTCAGTTGGGATACTCTCATTACCGAGTTATAGATGTACCACATAAACATGTTAAAAGCACACAAGAAACTCGCTGTGCCCAACACTGCTTCTATTGATACCAAAGTTCAGGAACTTGGACATTTTGTCCAAATAATAATGCACATTATCTCATTAGTACATACATGGCTGGACAAAACTCCCGTCTCAGTGGGACTGCTGTATAATTTTCTCTTTCCACATCACGCACCCGGGATACCCACACTGATAGGGATGGATGAAAAAGGATTCATAGTCATGTTAACCCTCTGGTTATGTGTGCCTGAGGTATGGGGTCTAATCACACAAGCAATGACTGGCCACCAAATTTGACTGTTTAAACTCTGTTCTAGTTGACAGGAAGCATTCTTATTTCAGGGCTTGTATAGTTCAGTTTTCCTACAGAGTAAGTCATACCAGCCCTCTTGGTTAAGTCTGCCCCAGAGATGTATGACCAAGAGTACAAAAAAAGAGTAAGCTCGAAGAATTGCTATGCCTTGGTTTCCTCTGGTTTTCCCTGGGCCAGGATTCAGTTTCATCTTTGTGCCGAAGCCCTTCATCTCATGTTCAGTGGAGCTGCAGATGAACACAGCCATCTCCACAAAGCAGCTGCAAGACTAGTGCCTAATATTCCCTGTCTTTGCCAGTTACTCTGAAGCTGTTTCTCCTTAGTTATGGCTTGCCTTAGTTTCAAGTCAAAAGCTAAGATGGCAAAGGTCTAGAGTGCTTTTCTCAACAGTAAGTCATGCATCGAGGTCAGATTTCAGAGCAGAGATGGTCAAAAAAAAAAAAAAGTAATCAGGATGCCAGATGTTTAACATTTCTTAAAACTAAAGACGAGGAAAATTTTAAAAAATATCAAAACACTTCCATACTCCTTTGGCAGTCCAAAATACCTACCAATCTTTTGCCTTACATACAAAAAAGCTGAAGCTGTAATAGTAGACTAACATTTTTTACAAATACAAAGGTTTTAACTTTAGAGGAAAGGTCACAAACTTGAACAGGCTGTGAAACAATACTCCAATCTAGAGAATCCGTGGTTAGCACCCTTCTTGTTGAACTTGCATAATTAGAAATCCCACAGAGTAAAAGATCCAGACTAGAACAGCTTTAAGCCATACTCTTAAAAACAAGCCTTGGCATGTCCACAGCAACAAACTGAGCAGGTCTGGAGTATAAATATGGACATTTAAGAATGCATGATAAAGTACATTATTATTCATTGTTTTCGCTAGCTGAGGAGTGTTGGGGATAAGTGCCTCTAACTTTTACAGATGTTCTAAATATAAACATACGGCTTATGGGGATAAAAAGCTTTGTTTAACTGTGGGAACACCAAAGAGTGGAACCAAAAAGAGGAGAAAACAGACAAAGGGGTTACCTTAAAAAAAACCAGCCACCTTTCCATTGGAACTCTAAATGGATGAGAAAAAGCCTGTAATTCATACCACAGGCTTCACTAATACAACACTCAACATTTGCTCCACTTTTTCCTTCCACTCTTTGTTTCTTCTTGCTGTTCATCATGAATTCTGGCCATTTTCCCAACCCTATTGGCACGCCTTGCAAACAACTTGAAAAGTCACAAATCAAAGCAGTGGGCCTAGGGTAGACTATGCCTGGCACAGCCCAGAAATGGGCTAGGTGGGGAACAGTAATATTGCAGATGCAACATGTGGGGTGCAGAATGTGTCAGTGCACGGCAGATACATGCTTGCCCTGGTTTCCCTGTGCAGTACAACACACCCCTTTTGTGTAGACAGGCTGGACCTTTTGTGCCCTAAAGTAATTAGCAGGTGTGGTGAGTGCCTGTGGAAAGGGAAAGGGGAACGAGTTTGCATCTTCTCAGCCCCACTGAACAGCTGGGAAGTGTGACCCACGATGGTTATGCAGATACATGGATTCTGAATGGGTAACATTGACTGTCAGCCAAGACAGAGATAGAAATTGGCACACTGCAACTTTACTAAGAAACAAAAAAATACCAATTATGAAAATTGGATACCTATAAGCAGAACAGAAGGAATAGAATGGCCTAAGTGAGCAAATCTGTGGTTATGCCCATACCTGGCACTATACCATCCATATACATATGTCTATAACATATGCGCTTTGAAGTTTAAAACTGGTTTATCTAGAAAATAAGGGGATTGGCATTGGTTTTGCTCCGACATGAATGGATAACACTTCAAGTTGATATAATTTGTTACTGCCCTAACACAAAAATAGGACTGTCTATTTTTAGCACATCACATCAGAAGGGGTAGAAAGGAGGTTAGCGGCAGAAAAAGACAAGTGCTGGCAATCTCCGATTTCTCATCAGCTGAATAAAAACAAAAAAGCAAGGGGAGGGGAAGCAACTCTTTTTCATTACTTTTTAAATCTATAAAAAATATTCCTGTTAGTGTTTTATTAATTTTTTTTCACCACTTATTATAACCATGATTACATTTCTTTTAATCTAAAATTTGTTACTAACACTGGTCAAAAATATCTAATTAAAAAAAAAAAAAGGAGAGAATTTTATAGGAATGGGACAACAACATTCTTCTCACTAGTAAAACAATTTTTGCTTTTCATTTATCTATTGCTTTGTGATTTGTGTCATATAGTGTTATATTAACATATGGTAATGTACTGTAAGGCTTTTTATAGAAAACAGATTTGAGATGACCAGAGGTCTAAAGGTGTCTGCAGAAGCTTACTTAAACAATAGCCTATCTACTTCCACTGCAGTTTCAACTACCGGGCACAAAAGCTATTAAAA
This sequence comes from Falco naumanni, assembly GCF_017639655.2. Classification (NCBI taxonomy): domain Eukaryota; kingdom Metazoa; phylum Chordata; class Aves; order Falconiformes; family Falconidae; genus Falco; species Falco naumanni. Next base: position 70,144,750 of record NC_054059.1, on the reverse strand, counting down.
AAAGTATCTCCTGACATACATCTCTACATGATGCAATGACCTGAACAACTGTATCTCACAATATCATGACAAATTATGAACTCACAAAACATATTCAGGACATGTGAAAAAACCTACAGTTACCATACACTTGTGAAATTTTCACCTGCATTAGGCTCAATTACCTGTGTCCAAACCATGTCAACATTAAATGCTTATAAACAGCTGTACAGAAAAAAGTGACAATATTTAGATAACCTATAAACTAGTAAACTTCCTAAAAATTACATATAATAAAAAAAACTTGAAAAAACTTATGTAACTGTGCTCTGATTTATATCACTGCAAGGGTGCACTTTAAATAAACAAAAAAAATTTAAAATAAATGAATAAACCCCCCCTTATAATTACTAAATCGCAAGAAAGAAAAAAAGCAATTAAAAATGTAACTTTATACTTTATAAGATGTCATGCGATGAAACATTCTAAAACAAAAGCTGAATAGGGAGGGGGGGAAGCAAGCAACTCAAGAATGCTTTATTTTATCATTTATTCCTAGCCTACAAAACTGAAACACTGACAATAGGCTAAGTTACGGTAACTGATAAGAATGAACGTTGTCCTTTGGAGCATAACTTGGCCAGTTAAAGTGTATTTTTATTGTGAACAGAAGGGGCCTCTTAATTTAGTGTTAAAAATACTCTGCTACAGAAAATATCTTCCTTTTTCTAAGCACTTTAAAAGAATTGCTGATGTCAGGTTAAGTAGAAATAGCAAATATTTATCCTCACATCAGGGAAGGATTAGAAACCCAGAACAGGTTACAGATTTTTTTAAAATGCATTTTATACCTGATAAGCTTTGTGACTGATGCCATATACTAATGGATTTGCTCTCATCCGTACATAAAGATAAGTGTAACTTATCCACTTTACTGCTTCTTCCACATTAGTTACTGTTCCAAGAGCAATCTGGAAATAGGAAAAGACACAAAATTAAATGTATATGTTAAAGCTGAACATAAGTATTTGGCTGGAAACATATGGAATTCAGAGCATTAGCGCTAGATTAAAGAAAGCGTCAGTATGGTTTCAACAAATTATTTTAGAATAATCATAAGACAATTACTTGAACCGTTTGCACATCTTTACCTCATGAACATTTAATAACATGGTATGCTCTGTGACATAATATTATAGACAGCGACCCACACGATCTTTGCTACACCACTTAATGATTTTTACAATTAGAAGATGATACTGAGTGAGGTATAAAAGAATGACAAACAAACCAACATCATTCTTTAGCGAATATGCTCAGGGTAATTTGAAGAAGAGTACCTTTAAATAAAAAATCTACATTTTAAAAACTTATTTTTTCATACCAATGTAAAAGCAAAGTGTGGTTCAAATCCTAAACCAAATGATACCAACAATCTTTATGATTTTCTTCATCATGCTCTCACAGTCAGCAATCTGTTTATACAGTTTTCACAAATAGTTTTCTCCTTTTGTATCTGGCAAGTTAAACATACAGGTACCTGCTACATTTTTGTTCTATCAAAACATAACAAAACTGAACAGGTATTAGGCACTTTTATATATATATTTATATATATACATTTGTTTATTTTTCAAGGCTAGATCAGGTATACCGAACCAGTTTTTTTTTACTATTTTGCTAATTCAATAGTTTTATCATCAAATTATTTATCACACACACATTTTTACTGGATAAGTTGAGCTCTATTTTGTATTGGTTACATTAAGGAGAAGCATTGTACTGCTTAATTGCAGTTAACCTCATTTTACCAGAAGAATTTAATATTTCCTGCATGTTGCATGAACAAACATTTTTTGGTTGTTGCTGGTTGTTTAAAACAAGCAAAAGTTCCTCTTAACAAATTTTTGTGATCCATTACTAAATTTTTAAAGTTATTTTTGTTTTATTTATGTTTGGATTTCATATAAACGTTCCACATGACTTGGCAAAACCTAAAAAAACCCCTATGCAATTGTAAATGATTTCATATGCATGTTCAGATCTAAGCATCTAGACCTTCATAATAATATATATTGGTTTTGAAATAACATAAATATCTAGTAAAATGCATGCCAAATCTGCCTTGAGTTAAAATAACTTAAATCCAGTAAAGCCTTGTTGATATCAATGACTAATAGCATAGAGTAACCCCAAGCTCTGCATATACGTTTTTCAGGTGATGTTTTGCTCTTCAGCAGCATAAGGAGGTTGGGGGAAGCTGGATTGTAGTGTTTGTCAAAGTACATAGCTACATAATGCACTGAAGTAGCTACAAAAGCGTTCAGTTCTTCCTAGACTACTACAGGGAAAAAACATCTAATACAGCCCACAGGTTATTATTACTCAATTGGCTACCAAGGTTGATTTCAGTGTTTCTTTCCACGATTCAAATGCCTTTCAGTAAACAATTTGAAATAGCATTAGAACATCGTCCAATAGTAACGTTTTCCCCCAAACAGCCACTTTCACAATCATGAAAATGTAAAATTCTCATTACTGAGGACAGTGAAGTCTGACAATTAAAAGACACCCCCCCCCCATTTTTTGCCTCCTTTCTTTAAATATCTAACTGTATTACTTACAAATTAATTATTTTCACAAGTTAAAAGTAAAACTGAGGGAAAAAAGTGGTTATGACATACAGTTTGGTTTCATACATGGTACTGAAATATAATACTGTTCTTTCCTTCCTCCATCAACTTCAATGAATACTCAATAATATGCAGTCAACAACAAAAAAAGGCAACTTCTAAATATTTGCTGCCATCTAGTGTTCAAGGAAAGTTCTTAGGGATTGTTTTAAATTTATACCTTTGTTAAAACTGTACGATGATGGAAGCCAACACATTAATAAAAACACTTCAGAGTAATTATGAAATAAATTATTTACCAAGTTAGGAGAGGACTTCTGTTATGATCTAGGACATGTAGTATTTATGAAATCAATAAATAGACAAGATGATACTTTATTAAAACAAAGAAAAAAGTTCTAAATTTTTCAGCATTTCCTCAACCATGTATTAGGTATCTAGTTACAGATGGAATAATCAACGAGTAGAAATATTTACTATGTTGACATTGTATTGTCTGATTGCAGCCATCACACAATGCTTTGTTTTTAAAAACTGTTCAAATGCAAATAATGTGGTATACTCACAAAAAGAAAACTTGACTATTATATTAATTCAACTCACTGTGTCATTTTAAATGAAAAAAATCATCAGCATCAGAAATTTTCAACCAATTGTTCAATGGCTGATGCCACCATCACCAAGTGACATGCTTAGTAGTCTGCATTTTCATTACATATTTTTTTTTTAAAAATGCTATCCCACAAATTTTATCAAGTTCAACAGCATTTCAGAGGAGGTGTTTTTGATATTCAAAACAGTGCAAACATATACAAGTAGCATGGCTTTTTGAGGGCAGTTTTTAAAAAATGAAGTTTTCTATACAGATTAGAAAATGTCATAAAAATGTTACTGATAATATATACTGTATGTATTATATAATATAATCCATAATATACTGCATTTTTTTACAGAAGAATGTTTAGTTGCTATTATTTTTGTATAATTAAGTCAGATTACATGGATGAAAAATTTCTATATATGAATCAAATATCTGTTAAAGGTAAGAGAGGAATCTTTCTAACAACCTAATAAGCATTTTTTGGTTTGCTTTGGAAACCAGTGTATTCTGAATTACTATTTCAGCATCTGAAGTGACTATGGTCTTATTCCTGTACAGCTTTTGAGATAATTTCTTAATGCTACTGGAATTGTCCCCAGTGGGACAGAATCTCCTCTAATCACACGTGACCACAGGACTGTTTATAAGTACATCTGAACTACACCAAAGTTGTCATTACCTGTTAACTCCAAATAACTTGTCTACCATTTGGACATGGCAGCAGAAGGTGAGGGGAGAACAGATGAGGGTGCTGGTTTCATGCAGCTCAGGTCAGGCCTCAGTGCCCTGGACACCCAGGGCGAAAACTTTAGTTCCCCCCAGCCTGTGCTTTGCCCCATTCCCAGATTAGCTGCTCAGTCACCCAGCTCCTGAGTGATTTTTTTGGAAGGGCTTCAAAGGAATTCTTTGTCTCTTCTGAGAACCACAACAGTTGCCCACTCTTTCAAGGCAAAAAATAGATAAAGAGGTTTGTCCCAATTAAACAAGTCACCACCTTTTACATTCCTGACTTCACAACAAAATCATAAGTAAATGCAAGGAAAGGCACCCCCCCTGGGGAATGTATACCTACTGCCAGGCACTGCAAATCCTCTCAGTTTGTGAGCTCTCTGGGGAAAGGAGTCATCCCAGCAGCAAGCTGGGGTCCAGCTGTGGATGTCAGGGAGGGCTCTTTCAGGTGGAAACAATTAGGAAAGGAATGGTGACCTGCATTGTATGAGCTATTGATGATAGTTCCCAGATAAGTTAAAGTTTATGGTCTAATTAAACCACATCCCCTGCATCTTATCTTTCTTCCTGTATCTCCAGAAAATATAGCCATAGGTATTTTCTGTTTGCCAGCTGGTCAACTGACCCAGGACTGACTCGCTCCTCTCAACTAAGCACCCTAATCAGCTGTTTATTTTATTCCTTTTCACATTCCCTTATGCCCAGTGGCACAATTTCAGCAGGAAAGGAAAAGGGCAACTTCATGCCTATGTTGCTTATCACTGACCATTTACTCTTCTACTCATTTTTAGAAAAAAAAAAACCCCAACCCAAACCAAAACTCAAAACAAATCTGCAGGAGAGAATTCTCAGTGGACTGAGGTGCTGAAATACATGTTCAAAGTCTTAATTTTGGTGTCAGCTCAATGAAGTTGGGTGTATTTCAGCTTTCCCCACTCTGCAGCTTTACTAAGAACAAACATGCTGGGACACGAATCCAGCGCGCTCTCTCTGCAACTAGACAACAACAAATGCTGAAGGGCAGAAGGTGGCAATGAGAAGCAAGCGTCACATAAACTTCTCCCAAATTCTTCAACTATTGCATCTCAAGGTCTTTAGTTAAAGGTATTGGCTCTGTATTTGATAGCTTTCAATCGAGTTTTATTTCATTTCCGTACAGTTTTTGACTACCATTTAGATACAACTTGCTGCAGCAATATGGTCTAACCACCCAGCTGGCATCCTTTTGTGTTTTCTGAATCTGCCACTGATTCACCTCAGCCAATATTTCCTGATTCTTGTCCTAGGAGACATGCATTCATTACTTCATAGAACTCTGCCATATAATATCCCATTTGTCTTTGTTCTCACCTGAAGCATGCAGGTAAACCAGTGTGTTTCTTTTATAGGAGCAGAACTATTCCTTTGCCCATTCTTTCTGAAAATTTCTGCTTCTAGAAAATGAATTTTGAAATGGGAATAAGAAATACCCCAGTTTTCTTGCATCATTGCTCAAATTTTCTCTCCTGCAGCACATAAGCCTAGAAAGGGTAGAAAATTCAAGGCTCTTGATTCCACTTAGTGATTGTGTGGTTAGGATTATGTATTGTATTACCCCAAATATCAGAATAATTGCCTCATTCTTACCACCTACCTATTTCTGCCAAGAGACCTGACCTAGATAAAAACAACTTCATATTCTTGTGGAAACATGGAGTCTTCCCGTATTTCCAGCTGCTACCTTCATTTTACTAGTTCTTCTTTTGGCCACTGATCTGTCTATAACAAATTAAGAACTTAATTCAGCAGCGCTTCTGGCCTTTAATTGGTTTCTCTTTACAACTACAGCATAAGCATTTGGATTTCCTGAATGACTTGTAATAAAAGCAGACCCAGCTCCTAAAATATGTCTTTTTATTACACATCAGTGCAGATTTCTCGGTGCTAACAACAGGCTTTTTTATGGCAAAGATGACAGTGGTCATCAGCATACCGTCTAGATTTCTGTAGCGAATCAGTCAAATATATATTTTGTCTCCATAGAGTGCTCTTGCTACTGCCTAAGGGACAATGCCTACAAAAGATGACCAAAATGGAATGTGCTTCCTAAGATCATCTACTGATTAATACCATGGCATATGTTTTAGAATATTTTTTTCACAGTGCTGCAGCCTATGGAATAGTCATCTCCAGAAAAACATAACAATTTCTAAAACACCTGTACACTTCTCAGAGGATTCCACTATCTTAGACCAAATCAGCATATACAGAAGTTTTAGACTGACTCCAATTATGATGAAGTTGCTTTCCAAAAACCCTAACACAATACCTCCTTGTAACTGCTCATTGTGTGGATTTCCTGTAAACTGGCAGGTGCTAATTATTCATGCATGTCATGACAGAAGGATAATTAACATCACACATATCAGATGACAAAAATGGTGGTTTCATGCCCTTGTTTCTCTATTGCTTTTCAGCTTTTTCCATTGCTATTTCTACTAAAACCCATTTATCACAGCAATTAACAAAATTCTGACTGCATTTTCAGCTGCTGTAACTGTACTGCAGCCACAGGATCTTCAATAATTTAAAGCCAGGAGTACACTGTTCTTTTCAGGCACACTACCATTACATAAAATCTGAAAAGAAATCGTTCTGTCTGAACTAGTTTATCAGTTTTCTGCACTCTACCCCAAACTCCAAATCCTGTGGTAGAAGTGCTGCATTTCGCAAACTCAGAAGTAGTTTTTATTATACTGTACATCACATACTTCCTGTATATCTTTGATTGGGTAAGTTTAGATGACTGCCTCCAATGAAATCAAATTATTGTTCTATTCCACTAGTTTTTTCTTCTCTACTTCAACTATTTTAACAGGATAAGAGAATTAACTTCTTAATTTTACACCTTCAATATGGCCAAATTATTTTTGCAGTGTCTACTAGCAATATTTTTCGGAGAACTACTTGGAAAGTCAATTACTGTTAAAAGTCACTACATTTGTGCTGAGATTTTCTCTACTTCTGGAAAGAATTTCACTAATGTGTAAATATTTGAAAATAAACTATTTAGCAGAAATACATACTTCCCCAGACAAACAATCCTCTTTTTAGGTAAAAATCTAAATAAAGCTTCATGAGTAAGATTGCTTTTATTGCCGTCAGCCTTATCTAAAATTGCTGCAACTATTTTTTTTCCTTTTGGACAATTTTTAGTGTTTCATAATGACTGCACACATTACTATTCTAAGCTCACAGACCCCTTTCCTTGTTGAATGTCTTGCTTTTTGATACTTTTTTTCCCTCTTCATTAAGTATCCATTTGGACATACTCAGCTGGTGCTAGAGGATAGTATATACCTTTCCAAGTGTTCAGTGATTTCTTTTTTAACAGCTTTTAAGCTAGCGGAGTGCTTACTGTTAAATGTAGAGAAAAGGAAAAAAAAAAAAAAAAGAAGATACTACTACCTTTAAAAACTGCTGTTAAAATCACAAGCCTGGGAGACATTAAAATTGTTTTGTATTCAAACAATCAACCAGGTCTGTTCGACGTCCAATGGTTTTTTTGGTGCTAACTCCACCAAAGTCAATCCTAGCAGCAGCTTGGTACCTTAATTAACTATCTAGTATAGTAACACACAGAAACATACAAGTGGATATTTACTACATTATAAATATTTTGTTAAGCCATTCTAAATATTCTTGTGAGATAAATACCTAGGACTTAAAACTAAGAATTTGCAATCTGTACAGTGGAAAAGGAGGAAAAGGAGAAGAATCCTACTGTCTAACTGTAACCAAATACGTCTTTTCTTCGTTACTGAAAATGTAATCACTTTTAGAATTTAAATTTTTTTTTCCTCTGCACAAAATGTAAATTCACTTGTCTCCTCATAAAAAAAAAAAAGCCCAAACCCAAACCAAACCCCCTTTTTTCTTTAACCTTGTATATAATAATCACCTGCTTTCTGGCCTTGCTGGAAAATTTGTGCATTTTGGAACTACAGCTCAGATCAGAGGAACAACACGCTGTCCATTAAAACCTCTCTCTGCAGAATAATACACATTGAAAATTTTTAGCTTACATCTCACACTTTCTTAACTAAGCATTCTTAGCTGAAAGGAAAGAAATTGGACTGCAGCTTTTGATTCATCAAGTCAAATCTTTTCCTCATATACATCTTCCATACAAATCCCATCACGCATTACAAAATCTTCACTGTAGAAAAAAATTACACTTCTTTTATCTCCAGTACTGCTAAAAGACAGGCTGTTCCAGATGCTGTATTTCAGGCAACCTTACTTATGAGCACGGTAATTAATTCTTGTACTGGCACTGGTCAAAATTGTCTTTTTTATTTCTTTTTCTTATTCACTTCTAGTTCTGGCTACTTATAGAGAGCTGTCATACCTCTTTTGAAACTTTTTTTTGCTAAGCTAACCAACAAAATTTTTTAGGGTATGTCAGTAAAGTATTTTTCCCACACAGGCTAGCTTTTCTACTGGAGCTCTGCAGAAGGAATGCTTGAGATTCCCAGTGTAATTCATGCGGGCACACCAGCACATCCACACACCACCCAGACAGTTTAAGGCAATACAGACCAAGCCTGAAAAAACAGTAGCATATAGCCATGCCATTTGTTTTTCACAGCATGCCCATCATAGAGATCTTCTCTGATCCAGTTCAAAATAGGTGCTTATTAATTCCATTGTCTTTGTAATTCTTCACTGACCTGAAGGCGTTCTGTGAGATGGGAGGACTAAATTTCTAACATTAAAATAAAAAAATTGAAAAATAAATCCTTTGCTGCAAAGAATTTATGGAAATCAGGATTAAAGAAACAGGATTAAAGAAAGCCTTTCCAACTCTTTTTTTCTTTGTCTACTTCATGTATCTCAAGAAAAACAACAAAGCTTTTCTATGAAATCTGGCTGGATTCTTTCCTAGTGAAAAGGTACACAGTATTCCAGGACTAGATCTCTCTTTCCTAATTTCTTGGGGTGCTGAACAATAACTACAGGTAATCCTGGCCTTCACAACTGACTTTAGGATTTAATTTGTCACTGCTAATGTGTAAATTGCTACTATTCAATTTTAAAGAACTGAATTTCCATCCAGTTCCACTTAAAGAACATTCACAACTATCCATCTCCAGGAATATAAAAGTGTTGTCAAAAGGAAGCAGTTGAGAGCCCTACACCTGCCCGCCACAAGCGTGCCTTCCATTTATTTTTCCTCTCTCTTTTGTGTGGAAAGATGGATGGGAAAATTCCAGATGGCTCCTTCTCATCACATTTGTGTCTCATGTTGACTAAGAGTTCCATTTCTCTCTTCCCTCTTGTACTCAAGACCACTCCAGAGTTGAGGTAAAGAGGAGTAGCTGTGAGCACAGACAGCTCAGTTTTCATTCCCCCACATTTGTGTGTGGAAATAGTTGGAATAACAGTTAAACCTTATTCTGCTTCTGACGTGTGACTGTACTTGGGAAGATATTTTCCCTGTTAACAGGAACTGAAGAAATAAGTTATGAGACCTCCTTAAAACAAAAAAACCCAATACCCACCAAAATCATGAATGATAAAATTTGATTATTTGTAAAGAATAAAGGAATGAATCTTAACATTTTAAAACAATGTATCAATTTATGCTCCTTTCCAGAATTTCATTTAAAAATTATTATTTTTGATTGAATAATGAAAAGACTTAAAGTGATGAAAAGGTAAAAAATAAAAAGAAATACGTAAGAATTATATAGATAAAACAGAACAAGTATCTTAAAAATCCAAGACTATTTCTAATAGACCTATACCTAATAAACTTCACATCGTTCACAGGGATAATCAGTTTTAAGACATCAATGCACACTTCAGTTTAGCTGAACTCCTTTACTTTTATTGAAAAAATTTCCAGTGCTTTTGAAAAAGTATTCTCTTTTTCATCTAAGCGTGTTTAGATTTCTTAATTTTCCTTGTAAAAAGTGTCTCTGTGTGTGTATATACATATTTTTAATTGCTTATTACAATAGGCAGGTTTTGAATCATTATATTTTAATATGTCAGAGGTCAGTACTTCCAATACAACCACAGCATTTTCAAAGAAAATGCATTATAAGATTTAAACTGAAGCAAACTGGGAACTTCCTATTTATAATAAACCAGTTCTGATTACCATTGTGAAAGAGAACAAAGAGGAGAATTCTAGGGCAGATACGTTATTCTTCCTACATTGCAGTGAACCATGTGAAATAAGTTTGCTTATATACATACAGACATGCTTTAATTTTTTTTGCAGATTTTAATTTTCAGTTATGAAGAACACTTACTAAATTCTAATAAAGCACTTCTGATTGAAAGGTTTTAAGATGCTGTGTTTCTACAACTTTATCTTAATGGTATTTTGACCCTCTGTACTGCTTCTTATAGCTACTACCTTTTGTAAAAGGCCCCCAATATTTTCATGTGTAACAGTTCACTCCTCTTAAACATACACACTTACAGATTACCAGTAATAATAAAATTTCCATTTTAGATATTTTAAATGTGACAATATGGCATTTTTGTTTCAAATAATATTAAACCTTTAAAGTTTGGTAGTTTCTGTAAATGAATCAAAGGTTACCTCTGCATTTAGGTTGTCTGCAAGGCTTTCAAGAAACTGGCTTTCAATTGGATTCTGCTGAGTAAGAAGAGTCAGGTAATGACTGAGTTTATCATGAGTTGTAATAATGATGCCTTCTCCGAATTTGTCAAACTGAGGCCGTCCAGCTCGACCAAATATCTGCATGACATCTAAAATTCCAAGGTCAACAAAGGAGCCTCTTTTTGCAGCATATATTTGTGTTCCCTGGTTGAGGAAAAGTTAATAAAAATTAACATAAATACACACGAATATAATCCTGATGAGCTGAATACTGAAATTAGGCAAATATAGCATGATTTCGGAAGTGTACTTTAACTAATCCTTTCATAATCTTTGATATATTTAAATCTTTACTATACAAACCAGACTCCCACTGGAGAGAATCAGTTTAATGAGATATAAATAACATTTCAAGTCAATCAGACATCTCGCCTCCAGGCCCGAACCCCACAATAACGATCTTGCTATCTGTAGTTTTTTACAGGTTTCTTTTAAGACTGATACCCATGTGTAGAGTAATGGAAGCTCTTACCTTAATAACAACAGCATGAGCAGGAAGATTGACACCCCAGGCAAGTGTAGCTGTACAAACTAAGACTTTGATATGTCCGTTAGAAAACAAGTTCTCAACCAAACTTCTGTCTTGCCGCAGCATTCCTGCATGATGAATACTAAATCCGTCTGGAAACAGCTCACGTAACTGCTTATTTCTGGATCTCTGTACCTAGAATGGACAAGCATAAAAATGAAATTCACTCCTAATTACAGTACAAGAAGCACTGTATTAAAAAAAAAAAATTACAGGGAAAAACCCACTGAATATTATTATGAGTCATATGAAAGAAACTGTTTCTATCAATGTCAAACTTTTAATCAACACCAATACGGCATGATTTTCTATACATAAATTTGGATTCTATTCTTATTTTCCAAAGAATAAACTTACTTATTTAAAAGAATTCTTTTATAAAAATATAGCTTCAGTTAAACAGAGATCCAAATTTACTGATAAGCAGTATGAACATCAAACGTGAGAACTCATGTATTGCATTTCCTCAAAAGCAACCCCTTCAGACTATGCAGGCAGTTAGGACAGGCTTAAGGCAGCAGGCCACACACTATATGTAACATTAAGGAGGGGATAGCTTTCCCTACCATCAGCCATTGCATCAGCTCAGGACAGCGTGTGGATTAATAAATTCACAGTACAGAATCAAACTGTTCACCCACCCTTCATTTCTACCTCTCCCCCCTGCCCCAGGAGGCCGGGATCTCAGTCCACAAAACCCCCGGCCCTCCAGGCCCTCCAGCATCCGCTGCGTATGAGGCCCATAAGCATGCCTCCACTATTTCTGGGTGCCAGCTGCAGCATGCGTCACCTAAAACACATATTGACTGAAAGTTAAGAAAAACTAATACACCTCCCTTCCAAACACTAAGCTCTGAAACTTGAATTGTTTTGGCGTGTGCCTTCCAGAAGCAATAGGGAAGGAAAAAAGAAACCCAACCACTTAAAGAGAAAACCCAAACTACTGCAGTTCATGCCATTTTAGCCCAACAGGAACAGTTGCCTTTCTGTTCAAAACAAAGCTTTGGGCTAAAGGTCACGTACCACAAAATGTACAGCTCTTTTATTACAATTAAGATGACAGGAGGAAAGGCATGGTAATCCTGTTGTAAACTGGAATAAAGGACCTTCAACCAAGCTTGTATGAGCTTAAATACAAGGTCAGAGAGCATACTGTGTAGAGTCTCCTTACTTCTGCCCTTGGCTACTGGTTTCTCAGCTCTTCATGTTCAAATGTCTCTAATTTTCCACAAACACCTCCATATTCCTAACTGCTACACTCGGTAGCTACGATCCAAAATTGATTGCTGCTGAATATGACACTGGAGGGTTGTGGTAATGATGACTAATCTTTCCTTAAAATGGATTTCTTTATTACCTTTGTCAGCAGAGAATCTTTACTTTTCCATAGACCACAAGAGTTAAGTATTTTTTATCATTGCAGTTTCAGCCCTGTATAATATAGTGACTTAATTCTAGATCAAATTACTATTACTATCATGACTATTACTATTTTCTCAATCTTCGCATTTACTACTACCTGACACACAGCCACTGAGAGTTGACTTAAAGTGATACAGAGTGGATAAAGCAAAGCAAAATATGGTTCACAGTACTGGCATACTGCCAGTCATGAACAATAAATCTCTGCAAACACAGAAATAAATAGGGAGATGGGAATGCAATTATAAATGAGGACATGAAAAGAAAAATATTGTGGGCAAAACACATTTTTCAGCTTCACAATTATCCAGCTTCTCAATATCTGATCTTTCCTGCTTTATCAGTAATTATTTACTATTCATTTAAAGGAAATCAAATTCACCTTTTAACTACACATGATTTTTTGGCAAATTTAATTAACTGCTGTAGTGCTTAAAAATGAATAAATAAGAAATTAGGAAAGTGGCAGTGCAGTTCATGAAGCTTATTCTTTATGAGTTAGCAGACGGAAACATATTTCATAAAGAACATAAATGCACCAAGGTTTGCATTTATATACTTTTTAGTATATATATTTAAATGTATCAACAACAAATCTCACAGAAGACAGGCATGTGGAAAATTCACGTCAGCTGCAAATTTAATTGTGAAACAGAAATTTGTATCGATCTTGATTACATTCAGAATGTGGTATAAACATTTAACAATGTAATTAGGTTTTGTCTTAAATAAAGCAAATTTTCCTATGTGATAAGACAACTACCAGAAATTTTACTTTATCAGTAGAGCGTGTTGTTTGGTGTTGCATTTCTATTTTACAGGTATCAAAATAACTACTTTTCAAAAAGGAAAATTATTCAATATAAAACCCTACCCTTTAAATATTATAATCTGTAGCTGAAAAAGCCAAATCTTGCTCTCAAATGTCCACAATTTAAAAATTACACGCCTTTGTTTGTAACCTCATTGTTTATGCTGTTTAATGCAATTGAAAGACAGGGCAATTTATTAATGGGAAACTAAGAAGAGTAAAATTTCGTACTACTATACATGGCAGGTAACTGTATTTGTTTACAGTTTTAGGACATAAAATTTCACTAATTTAGAGAAAGGAACTTGTAAATACAGGAAAAAGGAGGAGGAAGGGGAAAAAACTATGACAGAAAACACATTAAGATATGGCAATGCTAGTCTGGCTATAATTCAAGTACTACCAAGCTGTTTAAAAATACATAGGTACATCAAGACGTATCCATATGGTTGTGTTCAGAACGAATATCCACATACTTCTAAAACATCACCACATTCTGAAACATCATCTTTGAAATAACTAATATTCAGAGGTTTTGTCTGTTCATTTATTGAATCTATGAAATGCTAGACTTCCAGCTTACACAGTAACCAGTTTAGAGACGCATTAAAGGTTTTTTTTTCCAACACAGAAGATGAACTTTTTTAAATGAAAAACTGACAGCCCACTTCTGACATGGGAAAAAACAAATGCTGAGCAAATCGAATCACTGATTACCTTAGATGATACCATTAACTGCACAGAAATTGAACTCATTTTATAAAGATACAGGCAAGTTAGTTTAAGAACAATGAAGTAACCCATTATTATAAAGTTACACTCGAGAAAATAAAATTAAAAAATAAATAACATCTCTCAGTGATGGCCTGGAAGACTGCTCGCACAGCATATCCTTTAAAGGCAATGTATTTGCAAACAGACGTGCCAATAAATGGCATGATTATTCTATTCAATCTGGATTTTAATGGTTGCAGAGACAACAAAACCAACGACTACTAAATAAGGGAAGTGAAACTATAAAAAGTTATACTACTCCCATCTTGTTCTATTATAGACTAAAGGTTTTCTTAAAATGTATACCGAAATGTTACTAAGTGCCTCAGGTGTACGGAGAAGTTGTTATTACGAGGTCTGGCACTGGTTTCCTGATTAGAATTGATTTTCTTTCCCCTCCCTTATTGCTCAAGAGGGCTGTAGATTTATGACCTTTGCTTACATGTGTGTGTGCATCTAAAACAGTATGTATTAAATAAAACTCCTACTTTAGCTTGCTGCCACCTATATTTCTCCTTTAAAAGTCTAGAATTTCATGCAGTTCTTGATTAAGACACATTAAAACTGTCACATTTAGACACAAAAAAAAGTCACACAATTTTAATGAGAAGTGAAGCATATGTATAAGAAAAAAAAAGATTTAATCAAGCCTTAGGGTATTTCAGCTATAGACTTAAAAAAGATAGCACCCTTCCTTACCCTTTTCTTGCATCTGGTATTGCAAAGGTATCATAATTCATAAAGACTGCATGCTTTTTGTCTGAACTATCAATATTATGTGAATGAAAGAATGAAATTTTTAGTATGTTTATAGCTATTTTTTCCTTATTTTATCTAAAAAACAAGTAAAAAAAGAATAATAAAGCTTGATTATGAGAAGCAGCTGCCAATTGATTACTTCTTGGTAAGTGAAACACCAATTTATGTCTTTTCTTTAATCTCCAGTTGCTACACTCACCTAGGACAGACTAAGTAGTTCACCACTACTTGGTAAGATCAAGTTTTTTTTTCTTTCCATAAATTACATATTTTTTCTTTCTGCTTCTTCATTTGAAGATACTGTTTGCAACTTTGAATTATGGCGTTTTTTCCCCACTAATAACACAGTTTTTGACTTTCATGTATTTTCTTCCAGTAACAGAAATGGCACAGGCTATTCTAGCATTTTTCTCACGATGACCTTACTATAGTGAAACTTCATGCTTGTGACCTGAAGACTCAATCATTGTAATTTCCTTTCTGTGGAGTTCACAATAGGGCAGCACTTGCAGTTTGTTCAGAATGCACCATCATATTTGTTCACTGGTTTGAGCAATTCTGAGCAATTTATTCTCATCCTTCATTCTTTGCACTGTCCTGACAACCCTGCAAAGTACCAGCTCTTAATTTTGAGGGCTCATCAGCTTCACTTGATGAGTGTTGGTGTTCAGATAGCACAGATATCAGAGACACCTAAACCAAAGGAAGGTATATTTTGCTGCAGCCTTCAATGAAGGGCAGTTTTAATTAGTGCAACTCCTGTGTAATTCATACAATTGGATTATTTCCAAAATAACTATTTTGTGACTTTTCTGAAGACATCCAAAAGTGTAATTCTTAGGTTGACCTAAAGTGTTTTAAGTACCAACAGGGCAAATGCCTCCTCTTCCTCATTCATATTAATCGTACTGCTGGAATGTACTCTGCTGGTTCATTTAAAGATTATCAATTGTCTTTCAAAATTTTTGAGCTCAATGTAAGATGTGAGAAGTCTCCACCTGATCAGGAAGTAAAGCAAAATGAAAAAGGGGAAGCTGAAGAGTCCATCAATGGGCTTATTCCTGTCCTACAGGAACACAAATACAAAAAAATAGCATGTCTTCTGCATGTATGAGAACTGAGAAAAATGGGAAGAAATGATCAAAGGATTGCATGATCATTCACCATTTTTGCTCTTCAGAATTTACTACATACATACTGCATATTAATTAATCTATACAAGTTAAATTTTATTTATTCTTTTTATTCACAGCTTACTCTTTTATTCATAACTGCTGGTTCAGAGGGGAGAGATCAAAACCTAGTGCCAATAAAACGATGGGACGGGGTTTTAAAATATGAAATGAAAAGATAATTTACTGTTACAGAAAAAAAAGTGAGACCCTTTAATATGCAGTTAGAGCAATTATATGAAACCTAGAGAAAATACTAAACCATGAAGATGAGCAGTAACACTATCTGACAGTTTATGAAAGAAACTGAACATGAAGAAATACAGATTAGAGTCTAAAGAGAGAAAAATGGAATGCATTTGAGCTACAATGATTTTACCTGAGGACTCTCCTTTTATGAATTAGAACTTTTATTTGTATTAATCAACATGTACTGTCTGCATAATAACTAAGTTATCAGCAGCTGTTTCTAGGACAAGGATGAAGTGGCACGTTAAGTGGTAACAGTAAGATTAAATTACTATTTTTATTACAGAAGCAAAGAATTAACTTTGAAAGAAATTTTCCTTGAAGGATTTAAAAGTTGACTAAATTTCTGTGATGAATA
This sequence comes from Falco naumanni, assembly GCF_017639655.2. Classification (NCBI taxonomy): domain Eukaryota; kingdom Metazoa; phylum Chordata; class Aves; order Falconiformes; family Falconidae; genus Falco; species Falco naumanni. The sequence continues at coordinate 70,128,055 of NC_054059.1, read as the reverse complement.
TATATATTAAACAATTGGTCCTTATCTTGCATTACCTTTCACACTGCTTGAGAAACAGCATAAAACACAAAATTATTAGTATGTACTAAACATGTAGTAATACACTAAATCATACATAAACAACTTGTCATGAGGCTATTCTATAAATTTATAAATACATCACTTTGTAAAAGATACCCAGCAGTTAAATACTTTGGATTCAGGTAATGCTTCTGTGTTGATCTGCCCTCAGATTACTTCCCTTGCTTCTTCCTGGCAACAGCAGCATTAGCTTTGCTGACTGTTCACCCTGCAGCTGGTTCCTGTGAAGAACCCAGAGACTACTGAGTGCCCTCCTCAAGCAAGATGACTTACATGACCTAGCAGATAATTTCTGGATAGATGCAGGCTGGCCAATATGCTATTCTACTTAATGACTATACATACTCATTCTCTACATCTTTACTTTTTAAATGTATCTAGCTATTAACTTTGTATGGTTATCCTGAAGTAATATCTCTGTCCAACACTTATCCTTTTACTGGGTTATAAATAGTGGGTACCTGGCAAAAGAGTATTTGAAAGAGGTAATTCTAGCAAACAAATGTGAACCAGTTTGCATTTCTCCTGGAAGAGTCAATAATCTAATTGTCTCCCTCTGGAGATTTAAGTTCACTGTATTAAAGTTAGAATTCTTTAAATCTAGGAGTTACTGATCTGATTAATTTACTTAAATCACCTCAGTAAGTTCTATAAAATATATCTCTGAAGGAGAAAGAGAGTAGTGTAGAAACTGCTTTGCTTAAACACCTCCCTCTATCAGTATGAAGAAAACAATTCTTTGAGTACCATCACCAGAAGCACATTATTCAGGACTAATTTTCTGTATTATAGTATTACAACTTTTTCTTCTGAACCGTCTCCTCTGCGTGTGTATACAGGTTTCTATTGATTTGGGCTTGTCTCCTGTCAATTTGTAATTTAGAAACACTTGTTTAGAATAGGAATCTGTCTGTCCTTAGTCCTCAGTAGGCCACAGACCGTCTTGCAACTGAATCAATTACTGATTCTCACATAAAAGGGTTTAAGAACTTAGAATGAAAAATAATTATTCTGTGAAAACACACATGGAAAACAGCACTAGGTTTAGATAGAAAGGAAACATTTGTTACAACGACCCAGTTTAAGCTCTACCACTGAGTGAAAATGCAGTAAAAATAACAATTTCCATATATTGTATGATGATAAACATCCTTCTATTGTTTATAGCAAGTGCAATACAAATTATATAGGGACATTTTTGTACTGCTTCAGTACGATGAAAATCTGGACTCACAGTAAACAGAAATCTGCACCTAAGGAATCTCAAATTTTATTAAAAGAAGTGTCAAAACATTTCAATTTAGCAATAACATGAAAATGCACAACAATTAACACTGAATTAATTGCATAACATCACAATTCTAAAATTCATGCAAAATCATGTAAAGCTCTGGTTTTCTTTCTCATCAGTTTAGAATTAAACTGTTCTGAGAGTAGATACACAAAACACGTAAAATACAGCAAGGTATCCATTGTTCTTGAGACAGGAAGCCCTGTCATCATACGTGCTGACCACTTGGGAGTACACAGCTGAAAAAGTCATCAGTCTTGGTCTGTTTTGCCGACAGCACAAGTTTTCAGTGTGCTGTTAGAAAACTAACCAGTAGGGAAGATACACAGCATGAAAAGAAGTTGATAGAGTGAGAGAGACAGTTTGATGACATGCGAGGGTAGCATTGCAACAGCAAGTATGAATTTGTACCAGTTTCAGTTTAAATTCTGACATCCTCCAGAGACCTAGTTGAACCTTTTGTTGCTGTGCTTAGCAGTGCAAAGATTTCAATATTTCTGCTTCAACAAGAAACTCATACTGCATGGTTTCCATACAAATATTTGTTATATTTGAGTACACCTCTTTGCTGTGTAATACTCAAAACTGCCACTCTGCTGAGCCATGACAATACTGGATGCATTTTTACTCTGAGACAATGAGAGCAGAAAATGTTTTCAAGATCCTTCCAATATAGCTGCAGCCTACTTATTACATATCATCATGATTTTTAGTGCAACTCCTCCTCAAAGGCTATACTGACTGAGACAGCATTAACCCTGCAAGAAAAAAATCCATTTGTGAACATTAACCGTATTTCTCATTTCGTAATTAAACCGTAACAGTCCACTACAACTTCACAGCTATGCCAAGTGATGGATTGAGGATTCTTCAGAAGAATGGAATTTCTCTTACAAGCTTATAGGTAATTGGAAATGTGCAGTATGAATTAATAGTCTATAGGGTTTTCACTTTTAGACTGGCATCAATATGTTGGACATGAAAAGCTGAAAATTATCTTAAAACAGGAAAATAATTTTTGGAGATGAACCCTAGATATTAAATGTCTTGATTTGCTATTGTGGCTTGGTTTCTTCACTTTTCTAGCTTCTGCCCTAGAGCATGGAAGAAATAAACGTAACAATACTAAGCAGTCATGATAAAAAAAATGCAAGTCAATAGAAGTGGTACAAATTCCTAAACTAAAAAAAGTCAAAATTATACTCACCACTCATTAAGCAACTTGAGCTATGTAACCTGAACTTTAACAAGAAAAAGATAACTAAATGAGAACATCAGACCATATGCAGCACCATAAAAATAAGTGTTTTTCACTAATACCTGTGTAATATGAAAACCCATTAAAAAATCCATGATGTAATTCTCATCATATACAGTATTTCTTATTGGTATGCTAATAACATCAAACAAGTCTCTGAACTAAAGAAATTTTATTCCTACTGTGCCTTTGCTATTTTAACAGAATTTCAAGGATTCTGTTATAGTAACACTTTGTAGTTCAGTGTTGCCAAATGTTAAATCTTACAAGACAAGCACTTTTGAGAAATCTCAAAAGCATATGAAAAATTATAGATGTTTATGTATTTTCTTATTGCAATATTCATAGAGTATTATAATAATCTGATTAATGATAATGTGGTAATTATTTACTTTATCTGCTAAAGTACTAACACAAAAATAATCCTTTGAGAAATCAATGTACCTTTAAGTGGTGGGACCGGTGAAACCCAGTTTCCTATGAATTTTATATTCCTTGTGCCCCTGTCTCAACTCAAATGCATGCCTCATCAGATTTCCATAACCTCATCTCTCCCAGAATTATCTCCTTGACTTACTGTTTCATATATTTTTCCACTGCACCCGCAGGACAAAGATATACATCTTAGAAATGACATCTGTAAGACTTAGGCTCATTATCAACACTGCCATCTGACTACTACTAACACCTTTGACAACTGGGTTGTCTTTTTTGTTAGTTTTATTCCAAATTACTAGCAGGCTGCTCTCTGAAATTCTGCAACCTCAGTACAGAACTGTGAAGCCTGTGAACTATTAAACATCATTCAAAGTCAGTTTCAAAGTCAACATGACGTCTTTACACACCTAAAGGTCACAGAAGTAGCACCTAATAAGTGATGAAGCAAAGTTTATATTACTATGCTCTTTTGGCCAGGAAACTTTGGAATTTAGGGATGGATTGTCAGTTAAACTGAGACAACTATTAGGCTCGCTGCCAGAGGAAAACAGCCAATGCAAGAAAGGAGCATGCTATAAAGTTACTTTCATAGAGCTCAATTTTACAGCCAGATCCTGTTCAAATGTAGGGTATTTCCCCCAGACTTCTGCTAGTTATGAGATCCCTTGTAGTTTTAAATTCTATCTACTAAAAAAACCTCAAGGTTTTATTACTCCCTCCTTACTTTAAAACAAAAAAATCTCCTCAAATCCAGCCTTTATACTCCCAATATTTTATGTCACTTACTAACATTATGTTTCATACTTGATGAAGCCTGTGAGATTATTGCTTTATAAAGTTTAAAAATCACAGAGATTAAGACAATTATGTATAATTAATTTGGCTTTAAAAGACTTTTTTCTATGTGTATAGTTCTTTAAGCACGTACCTAGTACATATACCACCTCCCCAACACTGACATTTTGTGCAAAGGATGACTTATTTTCTTGTGCAAGTGATTTTTATAATATATTTACAGAGATCTGAGAAAAACTTTGCATTGATTCTAATTCATTGATCTGCCTTGTCTGAGGTTTGTAAACTAGATTAGAAATCCTCTGTCAAAACTGAGGAGCCCAGTATCATTAATATATTGTAATTCATATACCATTATTTTAAAGCAGGCTAAACAGTTCTCCAGCAAGCTAGCTTTATGTGTCTTACCCACACAGCAGGTAGATCTCAGGGAAAATTATAGCAAGTGTCTCACATATCAAGCATACCATGGAGACTAAATTATCTGGTATTGGAAGAAGTAAGGAGACTTAAACTTTCTCACTTAAGGCAGCACATAGCAGCACAAAACAGGTGAGAGGAGAGCTGCTGTGATGCTTCCACAGTCCTTCTCCAACCCTGATTAATTCCTGTTTTTCATACTCTGTTTACTTATCATGCATACATTAGTGCTAATGACTGCACAAGTGTTAGATGCCATACTGTGAGCTTCATTTTCTTTAATCTTTTAATTATATTAACAGTCTTTCTTCTGTACAATTAATAGTCATACCTGTTAAAGCCATTACATCCTTCATGCATTTAGTCACCTTAAAAATGTTTGTCGTCTCACAACTCTGTCTTCTTTTAAGAGCAGCTTAATCTCAAAAGGCTTTGCAAAATTGTTTACCTAGAAGTTGAACTCATATCTGTAATGCTGCATTTATTGGGGTGTTGGGACTCTGGGAGGAAAGCAAATAGTGAACAATGCCAATACTTGCCTTGAAATAAGTGTGTCTATATAATTTACCACTTGAAGTAGTAACATTGTCAAACTGAATATCTTTATATTGTTTTAAATGACAAAAATAATTGAAGCTTAAGTAAAAACATATATAAAAATAAAAAAGTTTTTTTCCTTACTTTAAGACTGAAAGCTAATACTATCAATCTAAAAAAGTTCTATAACTAACACTGCAACCTCTTTCAAGATTTATTGATAGCTTTCCTATATAAAAAGAAACTTTATCTGACTGTACAGAACTAAACCACATACCATGGTTCAGTGCTATGGTAAATACCATGTTTGTGGAGTTTGTAACACACACAGACTACCGGGTTATCACCAGGATATTGGTTTTCAGTGGTTTCAAGTTGGTAATACTGAATTATGAATTGAAATCAGAATAAAAGCAGTGGAGAATCTTTGACTCTCACAATCCATAAAATTTTTTAATTAGATTGTGAGACAGATATTTTAAAAACTTTCACTGTTTTGCTTAATTTTCTTATTATATACTTTGAAAGCTAACATGAAATAGGATATATTTTATATAAAATGAATGTAAACAACAATGTATAAATAATAAATAACATAAAATATATTGCAGAGTTGGTGATCATATCATCACCCATTTTTAGATATTGGTTTACACATCTAAGAATATTTTTACTTTGCAAATTCAAATATTTTAATTTCCTTCTGTTAATTTTGTATTTGGATTTCAACTAATTTCTAAATTATTTTTTTTTGAGCTCCAAATATGGAATTGCCAAATATTGTGTCACAGAAATTGTACACAGAATGGAAACGCAGAGGCAACACTTACCTATAACACTGGTGTTTTCTCTGCTATCCCCAGTGACCACTCACTAGAGGAAAACCTACTGAGCCTGTTTTCTGTGATAGTATTGGACAACCTTTCTGATGTGATTTATAGAAACAGACTGATGACTTGTAATTCTTGGCATAGCCTTTTCAATCTTGAGATCAACCTAGAAAACCTTCCTACTCTATTTCTTTTTTGAGGAGGCATCACTTGAGATAACTAGATAGTTCCATCATAAGTGTTTAATCTGCACGCTGCTAGAACTGAAGATAAGAGGGCCAGCTAATGCTGTTTGATGCAGAGAAATATCACCAGAAAGTAACTGCTTGACCATTTGAGACAGGCCACTTTGCCAGAAGCTTGATACAGCAGTGTTCAGTATGAGATTAAAACACTGTAGAGGCCTACAAGCAGATCTGTACAGCTGCAGTAGGAGTCTGAGCACCCTTCGCAGTCAATGGGCATCAGACAGCAGGGCTTGTACAGTGCTTCTGCTCCCTGACCACCCTTTGTCAGCTCATGGTTGAGCACAGGCATCCTCTCGGCTCCACTACCTGAACTCCAATTACAACAGGACCACAGAGACATCATGCATTTGCAGTTACCAAGTGCAGTCTTCTAAAATCTGTGTGCTATAATCTTAGCCTGAAAAGTACTCCACCGGGGTGCTTCAGATTTAGACTAGCGAATAGGAATTATCCTGGAAAGAACTAAAGACAAAACAGACTCTCAAATAACTCCATTGCAACAAATTTATATTGTAACTGACTCAGGTGGCACTGTCTCCACACTCCCAGATGGCACATATCAGTAATAGCTCCTAATTATCACTCCTATTCCAAGTAAATTGGAATCTGCATTATCTGTCTTCACACTAATCTTTGCTTATTCTGATATTGAATACCTCCTATCACAGAGAAAACGAAGAAACAATTGAAAAGTTAATGGCTCTATACCTGAAAATTAATCAGATCATCCTATGGTTCTAAATGCATGAACATAAAGAACTAAAGAACATAATGGGAAAAATAGGAATGAAGACTTTTCATCCTTTCTATTCGCAACAATGGAAACTTAACAAGGGGGCATTATTTATCATAAATTCATTTTTTACTTGTTAGAAACACCAAATACAATTATACACCTTCCTACAAAATGCTACATCCCCATAACCCTTTCTTTGCCATGGACAAAATTACGCAATACATTCATAGGATCTGTCCTCATCACACCTGGTGCAGGTCATAGTGCTAGTTGAAAGTACGACAAGAAACAGTTTTCCCCAAACATGACAAAGTTTGTAAGAACATACTGTAACTGAAATGTTCCCAAACTGTTGTTGTCAGACAAAGAATGGGATTAAATGTCTAGCTAATCTCAATTTTCCCCTACTAAAAAAAAGGAGAGCAGATGTTAAATGATTTTTTTTTTTCTTATCTGTGCAAATTTCTACAGTTACTGGTTTAACTTTTAGTTTGAGTTCAAGAGTTTAGTGTTTGATGAAATTAGTTGCCTATGAAACCCTGAAGTTGTCTGAGGGTCTTGGGTACAAATTCAGCCACTGAGGAAAAAAGGTTTCCACTAGTATCAGGAATTAAGTATGAACCTTATGGGGAATCCCAACCCTACCCCCTCAAAGTCCCAAAAGAAAATGCTTGGTAGAGTACTGGTACTGCTTCAACCTCTACCTTTAAACACAGCATATACTTTATTACAGAACAGAAAACTCAATTCAGGAAACCCTGGATTGCTACTTTGACTGATGGCTTCCTGTATTTCCAGGAGCCCTTTTAGAGTCACAATAAATTTTGACGTCTGTCCTCCAGAAGACGACAGAAATTCATAAATCTGTTTTGCAAAGCTATGTTCAAGAGTAATCAATTCACCTTCATGTGTTTTCTCCAACTCATCCCAGTTCTGATGCCTGAAACTGATTTCATACATGCATTTAATAAAGAATAAATACAAACTTGGAGGATATAAATATTGAATTTTTCTATTTACTATTAACTGTTATTCCAGTAATCCAAAAAATTACTAAGAGACAGGAAAATAAATGTTTAAACTGTCAAATTTTGCTAGCTTCGTAAAACATTCACTGTCCAAGAATTTCTATTTTTTTAAGCAACAACGAATGTAGTCCATATTATTATACATGTATGTTATACGCTATACTTATTACACATGTAACTTACCTATCCTGCATTTTATACTATCATGAATTATTGTATGCAGGAAAAAAGGAATAGAACAAATGAGGGAATAAGAAAAAATTATCTCAGAAATTTCATATGAATGCAAAGAATGAATGTTTCAGGTCAAGCAGAGCGCTGCACTTCAGGCTAGATGCCTGGAAGTAGAACATATTTATGGATTTATTTTTAATTCTAGCCTGCAAAATGCTCTGAAGTAAAATGATGAACAGGGGCCTTTCACCCACCATTAAATCAGCACCGTACAATTGCATTAAAAAATACGGCCACAAGGTGGCTGTCAATACTCAGCATTGAAAACTATAAATCTGAAAATTAGCTAGAATCTCGATTAGCTTTGTTTTCTTAATATTTTAAGTGATGTGTTCCACCTCACTTGTTCTTAGAAACATAAATTTCCATACTAGACAAATACTTTACAGATAATTTATATTTATTTTGTTCCTTAACATCATGAAACCTTATATAAAGAATTCCAGTGAGAGATTTCCAGACTCAGTCTGTGACAGCATCATTTTCCTGCAGTCATATATTTCTCCCATAATCTGAGCCCTTTTGAGAGCTGGAATTCACATATATATAACTGAAATAATTTATTTACTGTTTTTTGGTTAAGTTAGTTTTCAACTATTTAACAGTACTAGCTCTGTTTCACGATGAAAACTGTATGAAACTTCTACATAGAACATGCATTTGAATGTGGATAGCACCTTATACATCTTGTTTTTTCCCAGTATGCTCTAGGTATATTCTTTATGTTCTTAATTACCATTTTATTCTTCCTTTTACAGGTTTATTAACAGTTATGGGTTTTGCTGGAAACCTTCAACCCATTTTTGTAGTCAGTTTCAAAAATATCTCTGTTTTCATTTACCATTTATTTTCCTCCCAAGTGTGGAAATCTGAAATTTAAAGAAACTGGACCATGTAGAAAAAAATAATAAATAGGGTTATGATTGTTCAAACTAGTAAAGAATTATTGATTCTGAATCAGTGAATTGTAGAACTGGACTATACTCTGAAAGGATGGAAGTCTCTTAGAACCATCATCTTGGATATATTCCTTAGACGAGATCTTGGTGGTTACTGCAAGGAATATGCTCCCTCACCGGAAGAAAATCTAAGAGAATACCTGAAAATAACTATTACAGCTGTTTTGAAATCACAGGCCCATGCGGCAAGAAACCAGCTATGTTTTCAATGCTCCGCTGCAGTACAAACGCTTTTTTACTACACTGTAACTACTGAATCAAGAGCCCAGAAAATAATTTCTGAGTATAAGGGATCATTACAAGAATTATAATACTGGTGAACCTATACGACTGTTTTTAACCCATGAATCACTGGGAGAAATTCACATTTTCTTATTGCTTTCAGCTCAACAAGCTTGCAGAAAATCCACATCTGCAAAAAGTTAAACACTGTTGTTTTCATTATGATACACTATTTTGTGCTGTATTAAGTTGTGTCCTCAGGGCTTACTCCAAAGCCAACAGTCTCTTTCCCATTAGCTTCAGTACGTTTTTCAATGAGATCCTTCAACTGCAAACCAACTAGGACTGTTCAATTATTCAGCAATACTACAGTTTAAATGAAAACATGGCAACATGATGCTAAAGATTTCAAACCCTTTTCAGATTTCTCAGTTGTCCTTGATAAACACACGTAGCACAATACCTGGAAAAAGTGATCTCTAAAATCAATGACTTTGCACTGGAATTCTACATGTGATTACACAACTCATGGATATCAAAGCCAGAGGTACCCACACAGACAGAAAATGTGCAGTATTTTTCATCCTTCATGCAACAGCCTTTGATTCCTGAGCTAACTGCTTTTGTTATTATTACGAAGTCTAAAAAGGCTTTTGCAAAGCTTTTTATACTACAGATTCTAGAACCTAAGGGTCTGCCATCCACTCCTAGGTTTTTAGCATTTTGTCAACAGTTCTCAATATTTTACAACTTCCAAATTTATAAGCCAACAACCTCTCTTTTTCTCTCTCTTTCTCATAGAGAAGAATCCTCAGCACACCAATTACTAAACTAGAGGTCATAACTTTAAACACAGAAATAACGACAGTTTTGCACATGGCAAACTCAATTTATATCTCATAGTGTTAATACTCATAATGAAAATGAATCATACAGTGTCACCTATATAAATTACAGAACCTCATAGTAGTTAGCCGAAATCAACATGGTTTCTTCAAAAACGCTGCTGAAGGTCATTATTCAAATAGGTAACAATTGTAGAAAAGCTCTGGCAACTCCTTGTTTGGAAAAAAACCAACTTAAATTCAAAAGGAAAACATATCAGAAACCGTGGTCACAAGGTCTGTTGGTCACAAGTCCTTTGCAGGTGTGTGGGGCAGAGCATCTGAGGTAGTGCTGAGTTCAGGCAATCAGCAGCTGTACACATAAAATTTTTCTCCAGGTAACAACTACTATGTTACACAGTTATATAACAGCCCACTTTATTTTTCTTATCCGAAGGTATTTTTTGATTGTTAAGAAAAAGTAACTTAATGCAAATGTTTTTACTTATCTTTACCTATGTGAACTTTATTTTGGTCTCAGTCCTCTTGTATCTATTGGGAAACATGGACAATTGGCTCAATTATTTTTTTTTTTAAGAACCTTTGCTAAGCTTCATCAAAATGTTCCAGTATTTAGGGAAGTTGCTGGCCTATGTCCACAACTGCCTCAGCAACTTGCATCTTTGCAATTTCTCCCTTCTGTCACAGAAAACATTCACCAGAGAAGCTGTGCATAAACTTTTGAAATCATGTATGTAGTTTTCTTACAGAGGTGATAAACCACCACAACACAGCAGAACTTACGTACAGATAAGTATTTTCAGTAAAGCTTCAGATATGTTTCATTAGGCATTTTTAAATAGCTGGGCAGATCTGAAGGTGAGTTACACAAAAGACAGGTTATTTATAAAAAAAAAGATTTTGATTTCTGCTGCAAGGGGCACAAAACATGAATGTGAGAAACTTGTGAGGTACTGGGCAGGGCAGAGGTATGGAGTGCTATGGCTGCAAAAGCACTGTCAGAAACATGACAACTTCACTACATGCTGACACCATTCTTTACTGAAGAGGTAACAAAGACCTATATATTTTATTAGAATTAAAATGCACCAATGGTTGATTAACTAATTGTTGATCTCAATACAGATAAAGCAAGATACCATAATGCTCATAATCATATATTGGTTTTAATCTATAATATAGATAATTTATAATCACAGTTTAAGTTCCAAGCCTTTTGACTTAAGATAATTAAATATTCAAGATCTTTGCTCAGTTCTCCTATTATTGATTATCAAAAGAACAAAATATTCTCAGCATCATTATGTCTGCAGAAGAAGTTTTACTTGTTTGTAAAATTGGAACTGTTTTAAATTTGAACTATACCAAGAAATACAAATTCTAAGCCAAAAACCCTTCAAAACTGAAAGTTCTGTGTAAATTTGTTAGAAAAGTTTTCAGGCCATATACACATCATCTGCAAATATGTCAAAACAGGATCTGTCCTGCTTGTCTTTTGTTGTTTTTCTAGTTTTCCTTACAGGTTAGAAATTATTTTGCCCAACAAAAGTCTGATGCTGAATAAAACCACTGCCTGAAATGCCTTTCAACTCCTCCCACACATTTGGTGTCCAAATGTTCTAGAAATACCATCCTAGTCCTTAATATTCTCTTAATATCCCATTCTAAAGAATGCATTAGAAATGTTGACATTATTAATTTCAAATGGCTTTTTCATTTGGAGTATGGTAAGTACTGGGACACGGCACTTCTGGGGTTTTAGAATTTCTTAAAATATTTCGTGCATAAATTATATATGATTGTTTCTTGGAAAAGAAACAGATTCTGCTGGTTCCACAGCAGCCAGCATTGTAATAGCCATCATAAACCAAATCTTGCTTCTTACTCAAGTTGATTGACTTAGTAAGTAAAGTTAGTATTTAACAGGAATGAAATATCTTAGGAAAAAACCTACTCCAGTGTCAGTGTTTTTCAGTATGTCTTATTCAAGTACTAAAAATGAATTAGTTGAAGACCTTGTTCTACCAAAATCCTGTAAATAAAATGTTAAGTTCTAGAAGTTTATACATATTCCATTATTCAGCTTTATTGACCAAAATGAATTAACTACTTGTACTGATATTGTCCAACGCCAAAGGCCTGTTTAGTGGGATGGTGATGGTGAACATTTAGTTTTTCTAAGAATTCATACTTAAGCACTGAACTTTACAAGTCTTCTAATATTACTGTCTTCCTACCTGCACTCTTCCAGCAGCTTCTCACAAGCCATACACTTCTAAATCAGTCTCCATTTTTTTTATCAATTTGATTTTCATCCCATAATACAAACTCCATTTCTATTACCTACCAATTTTCATTATAGTTCATGCACAGTTTGTGTATACTCTAGTCTTGTCACAAACATGTTACTTTAGTTCCCAGTATCATAATACATAACCTTTAGTTTATTTTGCTCTTTTGCTGAAACAAGACCAAAATTACTAACATAGTACATATACAAAGATGTATCCAAATACACATTTATATGATGCTCATTTGAAATCTTACTAGTGGGATAAAAAGAATACTGTTTTTTAGCTTTTTATGTTTTTGGAAATCTGTAATCAATCTCTGGTGTTTTTGATGTTAACCATTTGCTAAAACAAAAAGAGGTTTCTGAAGGAATTAGGTTGTTCAAAAGAGACTTGGCAAATTTAGGCAAAATTATAATTTTACTTTGATAAAGGTGACATGCAATGGTACCTGTACATCCTAAAGCATATTGTTTGTTGTTTTATACAGTGCAATGCTTTTCTCCAGAACAATGATTTCCAGTTAGCAGGGATTCTTCTGAATCTTGGCTGACTTTTGAAATTCTAGTTCAAAGGAGCTTAAAATGAATTCAAAACAACCAGAAGATAAGACTATACATTAAAGATATCAAAGCTTCCATATCTTCTGGCCTCCTACTATGGAGAAATGTTGATAATATAAAACATACAGAGGACATGCAAAAAAGCTGAGACTGACTATACACTTAATAAAATTAAACCAGAAAAAGAAATACACAGCAATAAATATTTACAACTTTCTGAAAGTATGCCTAATTACTTTTTAATTTATTTTGTTTTCTCCAAAGCACCTCTGGCTCTCAGTATGTGGTATTAACAGACTGTGGATCAAATTCAATTCACTCACTCTTAATGGGTATTTCTAATTGCTCTTTTTTATTTAAAATTCATAAAAGCGTGCACTTATTTTAGTCATTTCACAATTCATTTTAACTAGATGTCAATGCAAGCTGCAGCACAAAAATGCTCAGTCCAGTTCTGATCTACCCTACATACTTTGCAAATAAACTAAAGGAATAGTTAAAAGGCCCAACCAAATTTGCCTAAATTATGGTGTTTGGGGGAGCTGGAAGTGGAAAGTGGATGACAACTGAAACAGTGTGTACATAGCTTAAAAATTATATCAAACCATAATCAAATAAAACTGTATTTGTAAAGCTTTTTTATTTTGAAAATAAATGAAATTAAGAATATGAATGGAAGTAGAATGTAATATTTTTCTCCATCTGTAGAGAAAATCATGTTTTCTAAATGAAAAATTGAATCAAGCATCTAAATGTATGGGGGTGGGGAGTGGGGGGATGTGGATCTAATGTTTGCCACAGTCTCAGTCCAACAGGAAGAAATCTATTGATAAGTAAGTGAACAGAATATTTCATGCAACAGGTGAATTTATTTAATTGCACTTATTCTAACCATGTTTTTAAAGTGACAGTCTGAGATAGTTTCCCATATAGCAGTGATGTTTTCTATCAATTAGGTGTTTATGAGCATGTATTTTTCAATTATGACAGGTCAGAAACTTCAATTATAAAAGATTCACAGTCTAAAGATGTCCTCTACATTTATTGTTTTACCATATAAATAAATAAATTCACATGAATCCTTAGGGAGCAAAAGAAACGTGGTCAGTTAATAGTGATACTCTGAAAGAAAAACATCAAGCAACCTTAGAAGAAAGCACATAGATTTATTCTGCAGGATAACTGTGAATATAGGTTTTGTTTGGAATTCTATTTCAGGAAAGGCAACTACAAAGGGTGTTCTGTGATGGCCTGCACCTTTAAAGCAATGACCATTCACTTAAAAAACCCAAATATTATATCCTTCATTTACAATCCCAAAGAACGGCACTTCAGGATTTTTGCAATGATCCTTTATAGGTCAACTATGATGCTAGAGAAAAAACTAAAATCAAATGCAATTCACTGAACCTCAGAAAATTTACTCTGTTAGTTCCTGTATAAGAAATCAAATATAGTTGCTCAGAATGTCAATCACTGAACAGGATGAAGTCTGTTTGAGAATAATGTAATCACCTTGAAATACAAAGTACAACTGATTAACAAGCAGCATTCACTATCAGTGCACACTGCAGAAAACCCAGAAATCATTACTAATAGCTACTGTAGTTACACTGTTTTCCTGATAATTCCTAAGTAGATAGGATCTCTTTAAATACTACTTTCTAGTCAGTATATGGTTTCTGTACTAAGCTACTTAAATTGCAGATGACCAGAACCATTTGACAGTATGGTTTGGTGCATCCTGTAAAGAAAAGGTGCCTGAAAAATATGATTATTGCCTACAGCCTCACTGTGATCATATTGCGCACCATTCTGCATTGCAGCCAAGGACTAACTGGCTTGGAACTTGGAATGCAAGACCAAGGGGCATCAGTAAATTAAGCATTTCTCTTTAAATTTCTTGCCTGGAACAATCCCATGAGATTGAAAGTAGCTGAGCAAACTACGCTTTTTGAGGGAGGGCTTAAGAGGGACTAGGCCAGAGAGCACCTGTGCTAACTTTCATATATCTTACAATTTCTTTTTGCTGGAGTGTTCACAAGTAACCAGATATTGCCAGCTTGTTAATATTGACAGAATATGTTAAATGATTCTGAACCTGTTAAATGACAGAAGAAAACATGAAGAAAAGGGAACTTCACCTCTCAAGAAATCTTACGTGTTTTTAATATATACCTGAACTTCATTATATATGGTCAAAGCAAGCACTGGCAAACATCAAAAGTGGGTAACAGGCTGTGTTGCTGAAGTGGAGAGTGTAGTCCTGTTTCCCAGATTTTTGAATATGAAAGCAATCACACTGGTTTTTTTTGTTTTTGTTTTTCTGTCCTAAAGAGCTTTGAAGTTTTATTTTGAAATGTATTT
Organism: Falco naumanni; assembly: GCF_017639655.2. NCBI lineage: Eukaryota > Metazoa > Chordata > Aves > Falconiformes > Falconidae > Falco > Falco naumanni. The sequence continues at coordinate 70,112,912 of NC_054059.1, read as the reverse complement.
CTTTAATATTAGCATAGCTATTTGATACCCATATATATTTTATGTAACAATGAGACTTCATGTTGACATCATCTTACCCAGTGAAGCTATCAATTAATAACTACTGTGAAAAGACACAGCACACTTTTTTCTTTGTGACCTGGATTACATGTTAAAACATTCCAGCAGCTAACTGAAGGAGATTTCCATGGTCAAAGGGAAAAACAACGCTGTGTGGCTTTTCTGTCAATGCCCCAGAATGAGGTTAAAACTTCAGGAAAGACAAGATCACAAATTCTCATGTAAGAAATAGCTAAGAATGCACAGGAAAATGGTTTATATATATATATAAATATTATACTTACATTCACTTATTTACATTGAAATAAATTAGTTTTACAGTAATATCAACAATCAAAATGACAATTTTAAAGGACAAAAAATACACATATGCTGCTACTGACTGTGCAAACTTCTGTGACTGTATAATCAACCAAATAACTTGTTAGAGCTACTCATTACAGTAGGCAGTGTCACAGCTGGCATCAAAGAACCTCTATTAGCCTAATATTGTTCCCATATCCCAGAAAGAAGTTTCAGTGTATTTTAATCAAAGACATAAAATAAAATAATAGATTTAAATCAGATTAACCATTAGCAATATTGTTTTAAACAATACAACACTGAATTTCAGTTTCTGTGTTTACAAGCAGAAATAAAGAAGACATTTTAAAAAATATATTTACCTTAAGATCTGAATCGACTGAATGCAAATACTGCACTACCTTGCAGCACGTTGCAATAGACTTCATTTAGGGAAAGAAGCTTAATCATATTAGAAATATGACAAAAGTTTCAAATGATCTTACTAAGTGTATTTAGTATTTAATAGGAAATTTTGTCAACAATGAAAGGGGCTGCTATAGGCAATACATTAACCTACAGTTTATCAGAGCATTTCCATGGAGGATTATAAGAAAAGGCATTAAATCTTAGATTTACAGTGATGAAATCCATTACTGATTTTAACCTGAATAACTCTGAAATTGCTGAAAAGTTGTGTACTAAAGCATAAAATGTCTTTTTGTAGTTCCTTTGAACAAAAACATCAGCATCCCTGTCAGCTGTATTTGCAACCTCAGAGATCACTCTAGAAAAAGAATTGGTAACCTATTTTGTTTCTAGGAGTCCCATTACTAACACAGCACAGCTTATGGAAGTAGAACAAATATTCATGAGGCAGCTTTCCCGTGATAAACAGGATAAAACTAAGCATTGTGGCATATCAAGTTGATGCTCAGGATAGATAAAACAGAATATATGATCAAGCCAACAGATTAGGGAAGAAAAGGTCCATTTTATTTTTCACAGGATAGCAGAAGACTGTTACTTGTTACCTCAGTGCTGTAACTATCAGAGCTTGAGAGACAAGCCAACAAACCTGAAATCCTTGGATCAGAGACTTTCAGAGATTTTCAGAAATATAGCTGATAACAGAATTCAACCCATACCATATATTTTATACTTTCTGATTCATAATAAAAACACTAGACAATTCCAGTAGACTGTATACAATGCACAGGAGTCCATAGAACTACGAATAGAAAATAGAACTACAAATCTAAAGCTGTGCAAATACAATTTCTGGAGTGACATGTAAAAAAGTAACTATTACAATAACAGATGTATACATCAAACTTCATATGTTTTTCCTTTTTAAAGGTCAGGAAAGCAAAAGCAAAAAGGAATTGTTTACTGTTTCTGTCAACTTTTTATTTCTGTTTGCAATACCTAATGCTTAAGTTAATTCTAATACATAGGAATACTCCAAAAAAAAGATGAAGGCAACATTTTTCTACTGTTCACAATGTATTTCCCTGTAAACTGGTGTTGTGGTTTAACCCTAGCTGTCAACTAGGTACCACAGAGCTGCTTGTTCACTCCAAAACTTAAATGTCTATCTAAATAACTCTTAATACTAAATTCCACACCTCAGGATTCATTAAAATAGTGGGATCACTCTATACAGAACACATTTTTCTTTAGCCTATCAATTGCTAGGACCACATCATCTCATGAATTTTGTCTCTGACCTTTAAGCAGAACTACTGAATAAAATATCCCATGAAAGAAATACAAAGAGCTTCATTCCATTCTCTGAGATAATTAGCAAATATTTTTCAAAAGTAAAAAAATGTAGTAATTATAAAGCAAATAGGGAACTTCAATATATGTTTGACATTTAATATAGCCTAATGTATTTGAATACATATTCTCATTTTATTTTTTATAGGTTTTTTAATGACATATCAAATATTAGATATTTTATTAGTAAAACAAAAATAAAATGAGGATTTGCTCTGAAATAATTAAATGTCAAACAAATGATTACACATCACATATTTGATGAATGTTCTCTAAAAATTAATTTCTAATAATTTAAAAACATGTGACAGATAATTAAGAGGATTAGCAAAATTGCTTTCAAATTTTAAAGGCCAGCAAAGAATACAATGCTTTTAACTATTCTATTTTTCATTTCCTCCTCTGTGTTCAAGCAGCCTTAACTTACACGTGGTGTGTCTAGAGTAGAACATACATGATTTGAGCATTACTTATTCTTGTAAGTCATACACTGGATTTCAGATGTTTCTAAGTATCTTCTTAATCCATTACAGTGGACACTGTATACAGAATACAATATAAGGACTGTAGTACATTATCAAGATTATTCTCTGCCAGGTATTGCTAAATTTCGTCAACTGAAATGGCAAGACTGAATGGCCTGCAGTCTGTTCATTTTGGGAACTGTGACAACAAACATCGCTTTACACAAGATAGCTCTTGTCAGACAAACATGATATTATCATCATGAAGCTTAAATTAATCACTTTGCATCACACAGCATTGATATAATGCAGTTAGACTTCTGTCAGAATTTTCATTTATATGGTATGGCACTGGGAATTTAGTACTCCATAAAATGAATTTCATTTATTAAGGAGATTAAAATTAGGCAATGATGATCAAAGAAATTAAGTGCATATAGAAACTCTGACTTGACAGAACGTCTAATTAGGTTCTTCAGAGATTCAATTTGACCCATGGATATTTCCCATTTGTATTGGTGATCAAAAATTTAAAACATGATCAAGCTGATTAAAGGTACAGTTTGGAAATCAGAAGCACTCTGAAGGAATGGTAAATGCTTGCTAGGACAGATCAGTTCCACAGTGCCATTTGGCTCACCTACAGGCTGAGCTTTAAGATATCCGGGGAGCAAAGAACCTAACAGATTTTAAAAAAACCCTGAAAATCTCTTACAAGTCGTGTGTTTTACCATGTTAATACATCTTATGCAATAAATTAAATATCTGATTTATAGTATAAGGCATAAGAGCTGCTGCGCCAGGTCAGACTGAAAGTCTGTCTAAAGCAGTATTCTCTGAACAGCAAATGCCTAAGAAAGAGTATCAGTGCTCTTCCCAGTATATTCTCCTGGCAATCAGAAATTCGCCATTAAGAGACCTACTGACTAACTTGATCTACCCGTAATAACAATTCACTATTATTTAAAAGAATGAGAACTTTCACTGTGAAAAAAATTTAAATTAGTGAAGAGAACCAGCATGAAATCCTAAGTCTAGAGCAGCAGGCAGGCCAATTCAGACATGAAGAATGACACACATCAAGGCTATATACTGGGTAGAAATTATTGCTGGAACTCAAACAGAAATTCACACCTTACTCAATTCTCTACTTCACAGAATAAATATTTCAAAACAGCTGGTCCTCCTTGTCCACAAAAAGTATGAATCCATTAGTGTCTCTCTGTAGTGTTTCTACACATCTGACTTGTTCTGTTTAGAACCGCACTTGGCTGTAGTGACAGTGGTCTTTTTCTGGTAGTTTTAATGGTAGAAAACTGAATGGTTATAATTCCTGGTGACAGCCACTTACGCCTATATATGTAGGCTCTGTCTGTACAAGTAGGTGGTACTGAAGTTCTTTCCTTACCTTAGCCAGTAAAACTCCACAGTATCACAATTACCAGTGGAGGTGAAAATTTCTACACTTTCAGGTTACCTGAACGTAGATGTGTATTGCACATGCTTAAGATGGTGCTATGCCAGCCTTAGGCGTTCAGTTACAGGATGGGTTTCTTGGAGAGGAGCAGAAAGTTAAGGGGAAAAATATCTCTTTATATCCAGTTAAATAAATAACTGCTGTTACTATAGTAATTTCTGTTAGAAATATTTACTTCTAAGAAAGAAAAAGAGAGTTTAGGCTGAACAGTAATAGCCTTAATAACAACCCCCCACATGCTGTTATCACTGAAATCTTTGGTGTACTTTTAAGTCTTAATATGTTAGCCTTAACTGCTTAGCAAAATATTGCTAGCATATTACTCATTTTATGATTATTGATGATTTTTTATGCAGAGTTGCTGCCTTGGCAAAGTATCCATTTGATTAGCATTCTTATTGTAATAACTGTATATAAATAAAAATATGCCTCAAAGATACATGCTGTGACATAATCATTGCAGTACATGAGCTCTGCACAGCCAAAGATTAACTAACAGGGAGTGCAACTCCATCTTTTCCTCTTCCCTGTCTGTCCTTTCCAATGTGGTATACAAGATGCATTGCCTCAGAGAGGTAAGCTGCCTGCTCTATTCACAAGTATATATCACATCAAAACACATTCATATTAACATTACTTTCTGAAGCAGTCAGAAATGCTATAAACACAGTTGATTCCTCCTTTTGATGTAGTGTATACTAGCACATCTTTTAAAATGCCTTTTACAGTACTATGACTAGGATTTTTTGCTCAAGCTAAAAAGCAGTTAGGGAAGAGGCTGACCAAACCCAGGATACTCTAGCAGGTCAAATTCTGGCAACCAACAGTTCACTCCCTCATGGAAAAGGATTTATGGGAACAGACAGAAGACTGAATGTGTTATTTTGGCAAGTAACGTATGATTTAAAGATGATAAGACAACTACTTTAAGGAATAGACAATGAGTTTATTAAAAAAATACCCCGATTTCAGATGTGCTTTTCATAACTAAATAAAAAGAGTTTCTCCTTAGTAATGTCACAAATCTGATACTACTTAAAAGACACTGACATCTTAAGAAAAAAAAAGCAGCCAACACTGGTACAATGATTCTTATTATGCTATGTTTAAAGACCTCTTGTCATAATGTCTACTTATTATACTTAAAAATAAAATATTGAAATAAAAGTTTCAGGCATTTCCAATGGAGAATAATCGTATCTTTCACACAATGACTCCACTTCTTGTGGTGACATTTTTTAAATGTTTCAGTGAATTCCCAGTGAAACTTATTGAATATCAGAATAAACAGTTATTTTTTGTTGGCAAACTTTAACACTTATATTTATTATATTTTAATTATTATTTATTAGTTTACCTTCCTAAGATTCTGAGGTAGTATAAAGAACACTATAGTCTCCGGCTTTATTATAGTATATGAAATGGTTGTTCACAATACCACTCATACTACTTCAATTAAATTTTTTAAGTCCCTAAACCTTCTGGGTAAAAGGAACATTTTTCTGTTGTAATAATGCAGGAAGTAGTCAAAAAGAATCAAAGATTTCCATGAAATATAAGAATTCATTTGTATTTAATTACAATGAAGGCCATTTTGCTTTATTACAAAAATCAGATAACTTAGAATCATGGAATTGTTTAGGTTGGAAAAGACCTATAAGATCATCAAGTCCAGCCATTAACCTAGCACTGCCAAGTCCACCATGTCCCTAAGTGCCACATCTACATGTCTTTTAAAAACCTCTAGGGATGGTGACTCAACCACTTCCCTGGGCAGCCTGTTCCAATGCTTGACAACCCTTTCAGGGAAGAATTTTTTCCTAATATCCAATCTAAATCTTCCCTGGCACAAGTTCAGGACAGTTCCTCTTGTCCTATCGCTTGTTACTTGGGAGAAGAGACCAACACCTACTGTGGTGTATGATTGCATGGACTCCGGGAGCAGATCAAATGCACGAAGACACTTTATTAAAATCAAGCAAGTCTTGTATACCTTTATGGGGGGCTGACGTGTCAGCCTGTAACTATGCTCAGTAATTTTCCACTCTTAGCTCTTTTTTTTATTACAGACACAGAAGCTTAGCAACTCCTTTTATCTACAAGGCCACAAGCCCTGCAGACTACTCCCTATCTTGAAGTTTCTCTTCTTGCTCCCATGGCTTCCTTCCAACAAGCATAACTGTGTCTCTCCCAAGATCGGTTTTTGCTCACTGATGCCGTTGAGCTAGCTAAAGACATACCCACAACCTACCATGTTACAACCCCCTTTCGGGCAGTTGTAGAGAGCAATAAAGTCTCCCCTGAGCCTCCTTTTCTCCAGGCTAAACAATCCCAGTTCTCCCAGCCGCTCCTCATAGGACTTGTTCTCTAGACCCTTCCCGAGGTTCGTTGACCTGCTCTAGACACGTTCTAGCACCTCAGTGTCTTTCTTGCAGTGAAGGGCCCAAAATTGAACACAGGATTCAAGGTGCGGCCTCACCAGTGCCAATTAAAGAGGGACAATCACTTCCCTAGTCCTGCTGGCCACGCTACTTGTGACACAAGCCGGGATGCTGCTGGCCTTCTCAGCCACCTGGGCACACTGCTGGGTCATGTTCAGCTGGCTGTCAACCAGCACCCCCAGGTCCTTTCCCCCAGGCACTTTCCAGCCACTCTTCCCCAAGCCTGTAGCGCTGTGGGGGGTTGTTGTGACCCAAGTGCAGGACCAGGCACTGAGCCCTGTTGAACCTCATACAATTGGCCTTGGCCCATCAGTCCAGCCTGTCCAGCTCCCTCTGCTTAGCCTTCCTGCTCTCCAGCAGATCAGCACCCCCCTCAGCTTGGTGTGGTCTGCAAACTTACTGAGGATGTACTCAATCCCGTCATCCAGATTGTCAATAAAGATATAAAACAGAACTGGCTCCAGTACTGAGTCCTGGGGAACACCACTTGTGCCCAGCTGGCAAACGCATTTAACTCCATTCACTCTTTCGGCTCATCCATCCAGGCAGTTTTTTACCCAGCAAAACATATGCCTGCTCAAGTCATGAGCCCCCAGTTTCTCCAGGAAAATTCTGTGGGAAACAGTATGAAAGGCTTTACCAGAGTCTAGGTAGACAACATCCACAGACTTCCCCTCACCCACTAGCAGGTCACCTTGTCATAGAAGGAGATCAGGTTAGTCAAGCCAGACCTGCTTTTCATAAACCCATGCTGGCTGGGCCTCATCACCTGGTTGTCATGTACGTGCCACGTGATGGCACTGAGGATGACTTGCTCCATAACCTTCACTGGCACCGAAGTCAGGCTGACAGGCCTGTAGTTCCCCGGATCCTCCTTCTGGCCTTTCTTGTAGATGGACATCACATTTGCTCACTTCCACTCAAATGGCACCTCCCTGGTTAGCCAGTACTGCTGATAAATGATGGAGAGTGGCTCAGTGAGCACTTCTGCCAGCTCCTTCAGTACCCTCAAGTGGATCCCACTCGGCCCCATAGGCTTGTGTGTGTCTAAGTGGTGTAGCAAGTCACTGACCATTTCCCCTTGGATCATGGGGGCTTCATTCTCCTTCCCATCCCTGTCTTCCAGCTCAGGGGGCTCAGTACCTAGAGAACAACTGGTCTTACTATTAAAGAGTGAGGCAAAGAAGGCATTCAGCATCTCAGCCTTTCCCTCATCATTTGTCAATATGTTTCCCCCCGCATCCAATAAAGATGGAGAATCCCCTTAGCCCTCCTTTTGTTGCTAATGTATTTATAGAAACTTTTTCATTGTCTTCCACAGCATTAGCCAGATGAAATTCTAATTGGGCTTTGGCTCTTCTAATTTTCTACCTGTATAACCTTATGACACCCATGTAGTCCTCCTGAGTGCACTGCCCCTTCTTCCAAAGGTCATAAACTCTCCTTTTTTTCCTGAGTTCCAGCGAAAGCTCTCTGTTCAGCCAGGCCAGTCTTCTTCCCCGCTGGCTCATCTTTTGGCATGTGGATATGCCCTGCTTCTATGCCTTTAAAACTTCCTTCTTGAAGAATGTCCAGCCTTCCTGGACCCCTTGTCCCTTCAGCACTGCCTCCCAATGGACTCTGTAAGCCAGGCCCTTAAACAGGCCAAAACTGCCCCCTGGAAGTCCAAGGTAGTGGTTCTGCTGCCCACCCCCCCTTACTTCTCCAAGAATTGAAAACTCTGTCATCTCATGATCGCTATGCCTAAATGGCCTTCTACCATCACATCACATGACCAACAAGTCCTTCTCTGTTCACAAACATGTCCAGCAGGGTGCATTCCCTAGGTGGCTCCCTCACCAGCTGTGCCAGAAGTTATCTTCCATGCACTGCAGGAACCTCCTGGACTGTTTCCTCTCTGCTGCACTGTATTTACTGCAGAAGCCTGGCAAGTTGAAGTCTGCCACAAGAATAAGTGAGTGACCTTGAGATTTCTCTAAGCTGCTTATAGAATATTTCATCTGCTTTTTCATCCTCGGTGGGTGCTTTATAAGACTTCTGCCATGATACCTGCCTTGTTGGCCTTCCTCCTGATTCTTACCCATAAACACTCAACCCTATCATCACCATCATTAAGCTCTGTAAGTATCTTCTAAAGCGAAGTCAGGTTTTCTATATTTTTTCACACAGATCAGCATTTGGCACTACAATCCTCAAACAATTCAAAATTTGATTTAGAACAGATGCTCAGATTAATTACAAATGTATGTGTGCTGGGCTGGGGATTTAGGGGATAGAAGAAAAGCAGGGAAATTTGCTATTTTACTCAGTATCCCCTAGATTTCAGTATGATGCATAAATACTTTTAGAAAAAGACGCTATTTCAGATATGCAGCCAGCCAACCTATATGCCATATTATCTACCACTCTCTTAATTTGTACTATAAATGTTACCTTAATACTATCCAACTACATGCAGCAATATCCTGTATTCCAATAGGTTTGGAACTTTCCTCTGTGATATTTTTGTGGTTCTCATCAACATAACATGCTTTCTAACTCATTTAATCCCAGAATGAAGAGAAGAACTAAACATATAGCAGTAGTTTTCACTGAAATACACAGTAAGTTGGACAAATACTTTGACAGCTACCTCGCATACTATGCACTGCTGAAATAAGCATATAACTTTTCCTAACTTCTTTAGCAATAATTTTGTGTGTCTAAATAAGCACTGGTACTTTCAATAGCTTAAAATATTTCCCCCCTATATTAGCATTGAAAAATTAATATTATTTTTAATAAATTAATGAGTTTCAGGTTTTGTCCCAAGAAATCTAATGAGAAAAAGTTCAGCATTAATTACCAGTGTTACAGTAGAAACATGGGAACTCCAGGTTCAGGTTTGATATTATTTTTATAAGGCAGTAGATACTAACATCCACTAGAAAAAGAGGGGCTTTTTGATATGTTATTTTATGTAATATAAGGATATCAATTTATAAAGCATAGATTTTGAAATATTTATTATTGCTCTCAGAAGCACCATGACAGAAAGAAAATATTACAAAAGATTTTTTAAAATCAGGATCAAAACCAGAATTTCCTCTACATTTCAGAAATTTGAATTTACCAACTGTAACATCTATGCTCCATTCAAAATTAGTAAGTATGAATAAATCTTTCCACATTTTCAGAAGTATAAAATAGGGTAACATATTTATTACATTTAAAGACAGACACAGAATCTAAAACCCTCACAACATTCCTAATTCACAGGGGCCCAAAACATTTATGAGTTTATAAATATATTTGCCAGGGAGAGAAGGTATCTTATAAGGATATTAAACTTTCTACAATGAATAAGTATCTCTTCTATGTTCTGCTATTTAACTGAGGAGAGAGAAAGAACATTATTTTTCAGGGAATATTAAGAAGACACTGTCAACTCTAATATTTAGACCTCAATATCACCAAATGCAAATGTCACATATAACAGTGAATTAAGAATTGTTTTGGCAATATTGTCTCATCAGAAATGCTAGCATATTGTTGAATAAATGAAAAGAAGTTGTCGCAGACCAAGTTACTTTTGATTGTTATTTATCAGAAAAAAACCATGGAAGGTCAACTAACATAATTCATAGACAGAACTGTTAGAATGCATGCAAATGTACAGTTTCAGCTGGCAAGTACTTGGGTACTGCTCAAAGTACTAGTAATTTATGATACATATACATATTTTTAAACATGAATAGATTAAGGGGGCTAAACCTTTGTGAGATTCAAATGGCCATGCCATTTTGACTCTTAAATAGATTACTTTTTGATTGCCTACCATTAGTTGATTCATGAGGGAAGTCAGATGGTTCTCCAAAGATGTTAAACGTACAGACTAGGTCAGATTAATACTTTAAGGCAGTTTTCTGTCTTAAAGAGTGGACAGTACCAGGTGCTTAGGGGGAAAGTGCAAAAAGCAGGAAATATGTACTCTCCCAAATTGTGGCAACTGGTGTCTTTGGGACTTCCTGAGCTGCAGATTATATGAAGACTACTGTCAAGTAGTACAAGTTGCATAAAACACAACCAGTTATCAGCTTTTGAAAAAAACGTAAAAGTAACAGCACTTTTCTTTCACTGTTACTCTTTCCTCTATTCAGTTCAGCAATTCCACACATCCCTTCAGAGCAAAATATATCTCCCCAGAAGCTCAAAAATGCTTCATCTCTTCCCACCTTGGACTGTTCCAGAAAAACATGAATTCTAGGATTTCAAAGTCTACCAATGTAAATTACTCACCTGTTTCTCAGCTAGTCCGTAATCTGACCCTTGGGGTGACAAGAAGTGACAAATATGACCATTGTTTTTTGCTTTTTCTCGAAGACCCATAGCAGTTCGTACTGTGGCATTTCTAGCATGAACAAACACCATCACCTTAAGATGGAGAGAAACAGGGATGATGAGACAAAACAGAAGTCTTAATAATGAAAACACTTTAATTACAAAATACTTCCTATAGGAAAGAAAAACCTCATAGTTAACACATGACATACTGATGAAAACTAATGTTGCTTTAGGGAAGGTAAAGCGTGATCCTGCCTACATTGTATTTAATGTTTTCAAAGAGCTTTTGAGAAGGTTCTCTTTTTTTATTCTTTAGTCTTTAAAAGATTGAGAACAATTGTTGGATTTTCACAAAGTAGGGAGATTACCATTGATGTGAAGAGCTTTTTGACACATCCTAAATGATCTGGAAAGCAAATACTAAGGTGCTAACTTTCCTGATAGTACGACTTGACTATGTGAGGCAGCTGAAACAAAAACTGACTACAAAGAACCTCAGGAGGATACTTCAGTCCCAAACCACTGGACAATCAAAGAGAAGAATGAAATTCAGCACCAACAAATGCAAACCACATACCGGGATACAAATTTTAAAATAACAGATATGATCATGGGTTTTAAACCACATACTATCACTCACTAAGATACCTCAGAAACACTGTGGACAGTTCCCTGAAAATATCAAGTAAGAGCTGAGTATGTCTGACATCATTGTGATCATTCATTCAGAAAGACATATGACTATTACACAAAAAATAACTAAGAAACAAGCGTTGTATAACTGTCCTCCACCCAGACGCTCTTCTAGTTTTTATAAAAAAACCCCTAATTTTCAGATGTGTAGCGTGTTTTCTCTATGAAATTTATCTCCCACTGTTTTTAAAGTATATAATGCACACCTGAATTCATTCACTTTTCTGTATTTCATGATCACATATCAACACCTGACCAAATTTTAAAATTTAAATTTAAAATGATTGACAATAAATAGAACTCAGTGAGAGGCAGACAGACACCAAGTCTGATTAAACAAAATAGACCACTTTATTAACTGATAGAGGTGCCCAACATTAAAGTTAATGTTTACTTGTAATCTCAGTACATCACCAAATAGTTTGTAAAGAACTAGCCCTAGCTAAAAATTGACATATAACACCTTGTTGAATGTTTTTGCCCCAGTGAAGTTCATAAGCATTTACCAAATACATTGTGAGACAGCAACGTGATCTTAAGAGGGTTAATTTAGCCTGTCCTAACTATGTCAGAGAATATTATATTTCAGTGGCAAAATCTCTGTGCATTAAATTATGCAAATAAGTTAGGAAAACTAATTTAGAATAGAGAGAAGTGGTTCCACAGCTACAAGCTGTGTAATTAGATCCGTACTCTGCAGTTCAAAGCTAGCTCTGGTGTATATAGCCCTAGTGCTGAAAGCGTCTGCTGCTGCTCTCCTGAAACCAAAGCTTTTAAATAATAAAAAATATACAAGAAAGGAGAAAGAAAATGTCTCTAGCTAGGTTACCTCCCCAGAATTTTCTCAAAGTATGAAACAAATCAAAAGTTTTCACCAGACTTTGTTAAAAATTCAAAGGAGGAAGTGTCTGCATTTCCCAAGTGTTCCATATTCCAGGTTGTAATCTTTCTGAAATGCATTAGTGCATCACCAAAGCACTGCAAAGCGTACTATTCAAAATACCTACAAGAACTAGTACTTTTCTGTTATCAGAGACATGTAACTAGACACTAGTGGGATTTACATTTTCACTTGGAGAAAGAAACACACAACATATACACATACCAAAAGTATCTAAAATCATTCATGAAAATTTGTATCAGGTACTTAAAATCACTTGAAACACCTTTCTTCTGCCTTTGACAGTAAAGATGCTTTCACTAACTTTTGCTACTAGGAAATGTGTCTTTCAAACTAACATTCTCTGTAACAACTTCAAAACGGTGTTTTCATCCTTTTGGAGAAGCACACTGACTCTTTCAGGTATCTTTCCATCCTGTTACTAGAGTGCTAGTCACTCAGTGCTTGAGTTCAGCATCTCTTTTTACTTAACACCTCTCCTTGAGGACAGAAGGCCTAGGTTTTGCCACCCACTTTGCATCACATCTTTCAAAGAAATTAAGACAAAAGAATGAATTTATTTAATTCAATGTTGATATTAATTATGTAGTTAAGAGACAAGTATATATACTTTATTTTAGCTTCAAGACATTGTTTGGCTTTGCTCAACTTAATCCTTATAACATGTTCTTTTATGTGGTATCCAGTTCTTGACCTGGGTATCACTTCTACTGAAGATGAAGTTAGGAATACGGATCAACTGATCAATCTATCCAGCCATTTTCTCCCTTAAGGTCAGCATGAAACCTTCTCCAAGTATTTTACAAAACTCTGTTCGTAATGAGGTTTTAACATTTTTCCCCAAGGAGAGCTGACTGCACCTGTTTATGTTAAACAAAATCATCCTTTGCACCTCATTAAACAGAATCATCTCCTACACCAAGTACAACTCGCTAATGTCTAGCTTTATTCTAAGGAATAATAAAATTGTTTCTCTCTTGTGTTGTGCTTTCCCCTCTACCAAGATACAGTTCAAAACTCCAGTGCCTAATATTTACAGAGCGAAAAGCATATTCCACGCAAAATATAAATGAAAATAAGACATATGGTTCACTAATTGCTCTTGTTCAAAAACATTCAAAATCAGAATGTCTTGATTACCAGATCTAAATGACAGCGTGACAGTGATTTCCCCTTCCTCTCACTAATATCACAATGACTTATGAAGATCGCTATCCAGAACTAGTAACTAAAAGACTAGCAATGAAGTATATGAAATAAGAATTTTTATAAGGTGACCTATAGCTTAAAAAGTTTAATGCAGAAATCTTGCTTTAATTTTAGCAGATATTTTTATTTAGAAAATTAAAAGTGCTTTCACATCTTAACATCATGGGAATGGAAAAAGCTGAACAGGCCGTGTCACTTACCAAGGCAACAAGAGAACTTGAATTTATTTTCTAATTATTTTAATTCATTTTAGTACATCTTGTATTTAAAGGAAACATTGATATAATCTGCATGTGTGTGTATTAAGATCTTTTACACTACAAAACTGAAGGATTACTAAGCTACATACAAACTAGTTCTAATGAGACATTTCATATATCCTTCATTTTGTATAGAAAATTCTTCGCAGGTTAAAAGCAGACTGCATTAACTCATCATATAAAATTAAATGATGTGCATTAGAATACAGGAATTTTCATTCAAGCTTGAGGGGTCAAGAATGCCAAAAAAAATTTCAGCAAGTCACCATCAAAATATTTATACATTCAAGGGAAACATTCAGCAAACCCTGCTGAAGAACAAAACTACACAGTACTATACAATATTTTAACAGAAAATATTAATGAATAACAACAACAAAGAAGCCTACGATGCTGCATCAGGTAATCAGTACTGTATTGTGATATATTCTGAACTCCTGATAGATTACCATTAATTGCTCTCTGCTAAGCTTTAACTGTTCACTCAAGTAAAACCTAGGTTTTTTGACAAAACCTCTACAGAATCTAATAAAAAAATCTATTTAACATAGCTATTTATCTAATTATATTTCTATTTAGACATACCAGGTAATAACTCCTATTTAGTTTACAGATATTTTTACTATCATAATGTGCACTTGCTCATCTATTTATACGTAATACTACTTTTTAAAGACATCTGTCCTATAATTTCAAGTCTTTAGTTTATTTTACTGTGAAATCTATTTTTTATTTAACACGAGCCCACCCTAATGAATATTGTATTGTACAATCCCATCTAATTTTTATTACTGCTCATGAAACTTTATGTACAAAGCTATGGTAAGGACATTATATTGGAACTACTTTCTTGATTTTCTTCCTATCTGCCCTTCCTTCATTTAGCCTTTTGGGTTCTAAATCTAGCCATAAAACAGGCTTCACTATTGTACACATTCTGAAACACTACCATCTTTCTTGTTCCTCATTTCTCTTAAAAGAGTTTCCTTCTTGATACACCTTCTGCTGTTTCTTCTCTGACTTGTTACAATCTTTATTGTTACAGCTCTGTTGTAATTCTCGGTATAAACTTAGTTCCTCCTGATTTTGTTTTCTTCCTTTTTCCTTGTCTTTCCTCTATCTTTGTTGTATTGTGTCTCGCAAAAAATCTTCCCACTTAACAAGACTTAAACACAGAACCTGTGAAACGATTACCATTTAAAAAAAATTTCTGTAGGTGTTCTAAGTATGTAACAACTTTTATCTTTGATGGAAAAGAAATACTTTTGTAACAGTACCAATTAGTTCCAACAATACATATGTATGTTTTTTAACATGCCTTTTTCTTGTTTCTGTATAATTTATAGGCATTCTGAAAACTTACTGGCTCACTGATTTCCAGGTGTCAGGAGATGATTTAAAAGGTGCACAGAATCCCTCATGAAAGGTAGGTTCCACCACAAAAAAAATGGCCTACTACAGTAAGTTATTACATTGACTTTCTAGGATTATATCTAACAAGACATTTTAGCCTGGGGTAACCAAGGAACTTTCTTTAACTAGAAGTTGATACATTTTCTTCCTCATCTTGTGACTTCTTTCCCCCTTCATTTAAACTTTATAACCTCAGCTGAATTTTTTGCCCTTTTTGAAGACGGGGATGACGTGCTCTCTTTCAGTTCTCAGGAACCTCCCCTGATCACTATGATCTTTCAAGGATTATCATAAGTGGTTCTGCAATATCGGCCAGTTCCTTCAGCATGCGTGGGTGTCCAATCAGGATGCATAAATTTATGTAAGGGTAAGTAAAAGGATAAATCTTAGCTCTGATCTTTCCCATTTGTCTCAGGGATATCCTTTGGTATATCTCAGGATTCCTGCAGGCAAATCTTATCAGCAAAGACCAAGGTGGAGACTGAGTAGCTCAATCTTCTACATGTCCTTTGTCACCAGGTTTCCTGCCACACTCAGCATTTTCCCTTGTCTTCTTGCTGCTGCTATACTATGGAAGCCCTTCTTGTTGCCCTTCACACCCCTTGCCAGATTCATCTCTGGATGGGCTTTGGTTTTTCCTAATCCTACTTCTGCACACTTGGACAGTGCCTTTATACTCCTCCTGAGCCTCCTGCTCCTGTTTTACCCTCCTGTATGCTTCCTTTTCATGTTTGAGTTTTGTCAGAAGTTTCTTGCTCATCCATGCTGGCCTTAGGCCAGCTTTGCTTGATTTCCTGCACATCAGGATGTACCGTTCATGATCTTGGGAGATGTGATCCCTGAAAATCAACCACCTCTCCTGGACCACCTGCCATACAATTCCTCCAAGCAGATCCCTGAAGAGGCCAAAGTGCTCTCCTGAAACTCAGGGCTGTGGTCTAGCTTTTTGCCTTGTTCCTTCCATCAGAATCCTGAATTCCACCATCTCATTGTCACTGCTGACAAGGTTTCTCCCAGCATTCATATCCCCAACCTCTCCTTCCCTTTCTGCAAGTACAAGGTCCAGCACAGCATCAAATCTCATCAGCTCCTCAATCATCTGTGCTAAGAAGTTGACCTCAATGCACT